>NC_133621.1:90684301-90874301 GCF_048593235.1 Sminthopsis crassicaudata | reverse complement strand
AGACCCTTCAACCCAGAGGGAACCTGCTGACAATGTCTGGTTTGGCTCCCCATCTCCCCTAAGGGTCCGAGTAGAACACTACATGTGTTCTACTTGAAGCAAGGAATACTTACAGTAAGAGGCATTTACATATCAATAGAAGGGTGCTTATAGTTAGTACTTGCAGTGTAATATGGTGATGTAATGGTCCTACAGTTGGCACACGCTCAGTGCTGTAATGATATAATCGTACTAAGGTATTTAAGGGCTCAGAAGACTTGAAATAAATGAACTCCATCTTTGACCAGCCTCGTGGGTTCCAGCCTCATCACTCCTCCACTAAGATCAAGGACCCAGGCTGGTCCTGAGGTCCTCTGGAGAGCTAGTGCAGATGGTATATTTTGGCACCCTAGTATCGGGGCTCTAGAAAGCACACTACAGTTCCCAGTTTCCCTCTCCTTTTCTCAGATAAGGATGTCCACAGAGGAGTTCATAAAGGGATAATCCAATATCCCTCCAAGGTTTGGTCCTAATTCTGAGGAGGGCTAGAGGACCACATTCCAACACTAATGAATTATTTCTTGATCCCCTGGTTCATTCTTTCCAATTTACCTGAGGAAGGAGGGTGCCACAAAGTATAAAACTCCTAGGTAATATCCAAGGCTTTTGCCAAGGACTGAAGAACCTTAGAAGTAAAATGAGTCCCCCTTGTCCAAATCTGTCCTTTCCACCATCCCATATCTGGGAATACTTTGTTCTAATAAGATCTGATTAACAACCCAAGTAGTGATTTGGGTCACTGGGAAGACCTGTGCTCAGGAGGTCAGATGGTCTATTATGAAAAGGAGGTATTTGAGGCGACCTACCAAAAAGGCAACTCAGTAAAGTCCACCGGAAAAGGTCTAATTCTCAGGAGCCTTCCTCCTGCTGGTGCCTGGTATAGGGCAGACTAATTTATCCTTCGACAAATGAGGCAACCATCCACTAGGTAGTGTGCAAGGGTATACAGGCCAGGAGATATGAACCTGGTTGAGACTGCATCATATAGGTTTTGGACATCCCAACCAACCTTGTAGTAAAATCTGTCTCATATTTGCCTTATTCAGCACTTCCTGACCATCAGGGAGGTGCCACTTACCATTACAATTCTCCTGGGCTTCCAACTCTTGGACTCATTTCTCCTCTTTTGACAAAGGTGGAGCAGCTAGACTTGGGAGAAAGGAGGGGATCAAGACCAACAAGAAGTCAACCTGTTCAGGTTCCTCATTCCCTGCCCTTCTTGCTTCCTCATCTCCAAGATGGTTTCCTCTAGCATCAAAGGGCCGACCAGGCTGGTGCTCCATTCACATGTACAATAGCAGTGGACTCAGGCAGTAAAAAGTTTTTCAAGACTAACAGTAGAGCTAATTCCTTACCCCTCTTGTTGACAGTACCCCTTTCTTCCCAAATTTTTCCAAACACATGCATCACCCCCAGGTATACTTAGAATCAATATAAATATTCCTTTCCTTCTTTTCCAATAACTTCAGGGCTTGATTAAGCATAAAAAGTTTACTCCCTTCACTAATTAGGTACTCCAAGTATTTTATTTCTCTAATTTAGCAATTCAATGGAGGCCTCAGTCACTTTTTCATCAACACATTAAAGATGGGGAAATTTCCCCAAATAGTTTCTAACACTTGCCCAAACAGATTAGGAGATTCTGTATATCCCTGGGGTAGAGTGAACAATCTATACTGCACTTGTCTTCCAGTATTGAGGTTTTCCTATTCAAAGGCAAAAGATATCACTGCTTTCTGGATCTAGAGGACAAGCCCAGAAGACATATTTTAGGTTTATAACACTAAAGCACTTACTGGTTTCAAAAATCTCTCCTTTGACACCCCAAATTAAGAAGAGTAAGATTAAGAGAAATTAAGATTTGGATCCCTAGGGCAATTGAGTTACAGAGGATATAGAAACCCAGTTATCTATCAAGAAAACCAATTGCTCTTTGTCTAGTCCCACCCTTAACTTTATCAAGAGCTCTGGGTGGATTCTTTCAATGAGCCTCTGATACCCCTTCCCCTTTTCTATGAGGGAGTAGATATTTTGTTCCCTCTTCTCCTGTGGGTAATCCTTCTTCATATGTCCTTCTAGTACACAATTGAAACAAGTTAATGGAATTCATATTGGGAAGTCCACTCCCCTTCCTTTTTCTGAATCTTGCCCTTGATTTTCCTTACAGACTTAGCAACTGTTTGCACCATCTGAAGCATAACTTTCACCTCCTCCCCCTATTGTTTGAGGACTGTAATATTTCTTTTTCTTTCTTTTCCTCATTCCCTCTGACTACGTGCACCCTCTGGACCATTTCTTTTTTTATTTATTTATTTACAAAGCACATACCTGGGTAATTTTTCTAACATTGACTCTTTTTTTTTTTATTAATTTTTATTATTATAACATTTTTGACAGTACATATGCATAGGTAATATTTTTTTTTACAACATTATCCCTTGTACTCCCTTCTGTTCCGAATTTTTCCCCTCCTTCCCTCCACCCCCTTCCGTAGATGGCAGGCATTCCCATACATATTAAATATCTTATAGTATATCCTAGGTACAATATATATGTGCAGAACCGAATTTTGTTGTTGTTGTTGTTGTTGTTGCAAAGGAAGAAGTGTATTTGGAAGGTAAAAATAATCTGGGAAGAAAAAAAAAAAACAAAAAAAACTCACAGTTTACACTCATTTCCCAGTGTTCCTTTTCTGGATGTAGCTGATTCTGTCCATCATTGATCAATTGGAATTGGATTAGCTGTTCTCAATGTTGAAGATATCCACTTCCATCAGAATACATTCTCATACAGTATCATTGTTGAAGTGTATAATGATCCCCTAGTTCTGCTCATTTCACTCACCATCAGTTGATATAAGTCTCTCCAAGCCTCTCTGTATTCCTCCTGTTGGTCATTTCTTACAGAACAATAATATTCCATAACATTCATATATCATAATTTACCCAACCATTCTCCAATTGATGGACATCCATTCATTTTCCAGTTTCTAGCCACTATGAAAAGGGCTGCCACAAACATTTTGGCACATACAGGTCCCTTTCCCTTCTTTAGTATTTCCTTGGGATGTAAGCCCAGTAGTAGTATGGCTGGATCAAAGGGTATGCACATTTTGATAACTTTTTGGGCATAATTCCAGATTGCTCTCCAGAAGGGTTGGATTCTTTCACAACTCCACCAACAATGCATCAGTGTCCCAGTTTTCCCACAGCCCCTCCAACATTCATCATTATTTGTTCCTGACATCTAGGTATGTAATGATATCTCAGAGTTGTCTTAATTTGCATATCCCTCATCAATAGTGATTTGGAACACTCTTTCATATGAGTGGAAATAGTTTTAGTTTCATCTTTTGACCATTTATCAATTGGAGAATGGCTTGATTTCTTATAAATTAAAGTCAATTCTCTGTATATTTTGGAGATGAGGCCTTTATCAGAACCTTTAACTGTAAAAATGTTTTCCCAATTTGTTACTTCCCTTCTAATCTTGTTTGCATTAGTTTTGTTTGTGCAGAAACTTTTTAATTTGGTGTCATCAAATTTTTCTATTTTGTGATCAATAATGGTCTCTAGTTCTCCTTTGGACACAAATTCCATCCTCCTCCACAAGTCTATGTTCCTCTAATTTATTTATGATTTCGTTCTTTATGCCTAAATCTTGACCTATTTTGATCTTATCTTAGTATGTGATGTTAAATGTGGGTCCATGCCTAGATTCTGCCATACTAATTTCCAATTTTCCCAGCAGTTTTTGTCAAATAATCAATTTTTATCCCAAAAGTTGGAATCTTTGGGTTTGTCAAACACTAGACTGCTATTTTTATTCACTATCTTGCCCTGTGAACCTAACCTATTCCACTAATCGACTAATCTATTTCTTAGCCAATACCAAATGGTATTGGTGACTGTTGCTTTATAATATAGTTCTAGATCAGGTACAGCTAGACCACCTTCATTTAATTTTTCTTTTATTACTTCCCTTGAAATTCTCAACCTTTTGTTGTTCCATATGAATTCTGTTGTTATTTTTTCTAGGTCATTAAAATAGTTTCTTGGGAGTCTGATTGGTATAGCACTAAATAAATAGATTAGTTTAGGGAGTATTGTCATCTTAATTGTATTCGCTTGACCTATCCAAGAACACTCAATGTCTTTCCAATTATTTAAATCTGACTTTATTTTTATGGCAAGTGTTTCATAATTTTGCTCATATAGTTCCTGACTTTCCTTTGGTAGATATATTCCCAAATATTTTATATTATCAACAGTTATTTTGAATGGAATTTCTCTTTGTATCTCTTGCTCTTGGATTGTGTTGGTAATGTATAAAAATGCTGAGGATTTATGTGGATTTATTTTGTATCCTGCAATTTTGCTAAAGTTCTGAATTATTTCTAATAGCTTTTTAGCAGAATCTTTGGGGTTCTCTAAGTATCTCTAAGTATGATGATGGTATCATCATGTCATCTGCAAAGAGTGATAGTTTGATTTCCTCATTTCCTACTCTAATTCCTTGAATCTCTTTCTCAGCTCTTATTGCTGAGGCTAGCATTTCTAGTACTATATTGAATAGTAATGGTGATAGAGGGCAACCTTGTTTCACTCCTGATCTTACAGGGAAAGGTTCCAGTTTATCACCATTACATATGATGTTTACTGACGGTTTTAAATATATGCTCATTATTATTTTAAGGAATAGTCCATTTATTCCTATACTCTCAAGCGTTTTTAGTAGGAATGGATGTCAGATTTTTATCAAATGCTTTTTCTGCATCTATTGAGATGATCATATGGTTTTTATTAATTTGATTATTAATATGGTCAATTATACTAATAATTTTCCTAATATTAAACCAGCCCTGCCTTCCTGGTATAAATCATACTTGATCATAGTGTATTATCCTGGGGATGATTTTCTGAAGTCTTTTTGCTAATATCTTATTTAAGATTTTAGCATCAATATTCATTAAGGAGATTGGTCTATAGTTTTCTTTCTCAGTTTTCAATCTACCTTGTTTAGGTATCAGTACCATATCTGTATCATAAAAAGAGTTTGGTAGGACTCCTTCAATCCCTATTTTTTTCAAATAGTTTATATAGCATTGGAGTTAGTTGTTCTTTAAATGTTTGGTAGAATTCACATGTAAATCCATCTGGTCCTGGGGATTTTTTCTTAGGGAGTTGGTTAATAGCTTGTTCTATTTCTTTTTCTGAGATGGGACTATTTAGACTACTCACTTCTTCCTCTGTTAATCTGGGCAAGCTATATTTTTGAAGGTATTCTTCCATTTCATTTAAGTTATCGAATTTATTGGCATAAAGTTGAGCAAAGTAGCTCCTAACTATTTCCTCTTCATTAGTGGTGAGTTCTCCCTTTTCATTTTCAAGACTAACAATTTGCTTTTTCTCTTTCCTTTTTTAATCAGGTTTACTAAGGGTTTGTCTATTTTGTTGGTTTTTTCAATAGGTTTTTTACTTTCATTTTTATTAATCTCACCTTTTATTCTTAGAATTTCAAGTTTCGTGTTTGGGGGTTTTTAATTTGTTCCTTTTCTAGCAATTTTAGTTGTAAGCCCAATTCGTTGATCCTCTCTTTCTCTATTTTATGCAAGTAGGCTTCTAGAGATATAAAACTTCCCCTTATTACTGCTTTGGCTGTATCTCACACATTTTGGTATGATGTCTCATTATTGTCAGTTTCTTGGGTGAAGTTATTAATTATGTCTATGATTTGCTGTTTTACCCAATCATTCTTTAGTATAAGATTATTTAGTTTCCAATTATTTTTTGTTTATTTTCCCTGGCTTTTTATTAAATGTAATTTTAATTGCATTGTGGTCTGAAAAGGATACATTTACTATTTCTGCCTTACTGCATTTGATTTTGAGGTTTTTATGCCCTAGTATATAATCAGTTTTTGTACAGGTTTCATGAACTGCTGAGAAGAAAGTATACTCCTTTCTGTTTTCTTTTAGCTTTCGCCAAAGATCTATCATATCAAACTTTTCTAGTATTCTATTTACCTCTTTGGCTTCTTTCTTATTTATTTTGTGGTTTGATTTATCTAATTCTGAGAGTGCAAGGTTGAGATCTCCCACTATTATAGTTTTGCTGTCTACTTCTTCTTGCAGTTCTTTTAATTTTTCTTTTAAGAATTTAGATTCTGCACCACTTGGTGCATATATGTTTAATATTGATACTGATTCATTATTGATGCTACCCTTTAGCAGGATATAATGCCCTTCCTTATCTCTTTTAATAAGATCAATTTTTGTTTTTGCTTGATCTGAGATGAGAATGGCTACCCTTGCTTTTTTGGCTTTACCTGAAGTATAGTAGATTCTGCTCCACCCTTTTACTTTTAGTTTGAATGTATCACCCTGTTTCAGGTGTGTTTTCTGTAAACAATATATAGTAGGATTCTGACTTTTAATCCAGTCTGCTAACTGCTTCCTCTTTATGAGGGAGCTTACCCCATTCATATTTATGGTTAGAATGATTAATTCTATATTGCTTGCCATCCTGTCTAACATTGACTCTTGCAAAACCTTTTGTTCCAAATTTTCCCCTCCTTCCTCCCACCTCCTTCCCTAACTGGGAGGTAGTCCAATACATGTTAAATATATTGAACTACATGTTAAATCCAATAAATGTATACATATTTATACAGTTATCTTGCTGCACAAGAAAAATCAGATCATGAAGGAAGAAAAAGAAAATCAGAAAAAACAAAATGCAAGCAAATAACAACAGAAAGAGTGAGAATATTATGTTGTGTTCCACACTCAGTTCCCACACTCCTCTCTTTAGGTGTAAATGGCTCTCTTCATCATTGAACAAGTGGGATTTGTTTAAATCACCTCAATGTTGAAGAGCTTTGTCCATCAGAGTTGATCATTGTATAGTCTTGTTGTTGCCTGTATAATGATCTCCTGGTTCTGCTCATTTTACTTAGCATCAGTTCATGTAGGCCTCTTTCTGCACCATTTCTAATAATTTATCCAAAGATTTAGTCTGCCACCCCTCTTGCTTCTGGAGCTTTTTGTTTATATCTGCTCAGGAATTGGTGACAAAGTATGCCCAAAGCAGACTCTGCGCCATAGCATCATTTTCTCCTAACTTTGGATACTTCCTCATACATTCCTTGAGTGTATTTAAAAAGGGTGAGGGGCTCTCCTCCTTTTCTTGCTTAATTTCTGTTATATTATTCATATTTTTACTTTAAGGGACTACATTTCCAATACCCTAAACAATCACCTGTCTTAGGTACCTCATAATTTCTCTATGAGCTGGATTGTTATGATCTCAATTAGGATCTAGAAGGGGGGAATTTTTGTTCTCCCCTGGGACCTCCCTGTGCAACCGCATGGGCATTATCCCAGGTCCTCATTGCAGCTCTCCTAATCTGCCCCTGATCTTCTCCAGTGAAGAGGATTCCCTAAGATTGACATCAGTTCCAACCAGGGATTTTTGTTAGGACCTAAGAATTGGTCAAACTGTTCCACTAACCCAGATGGATCTTCTAAAAGGACTTTCATCTCTTTTCTAAAATTTCTCACTTCTATGTTACCCAAGGGAATATTTACAAACCCAATTCCTCCCTGGGAGAGTAGTAACTCTCTAAGTGGAAACAAGCTAGTCTTTGTTGGGAGAGGAAAGTTTTCTTGATCCTTTCATATTTATTTAAGCTCCTTTTGAAGAGTGCCAGGTGGAGAGCAAATAATTAATGGTTTTAAATCAATGAAGCTCCCTTTTTCAGTTCCTCCCTGGGGTAGAATCTAGGAGGGGAGTTCTGGAGTCAAAGTCTTAGGAGTGGGGGCAGCTAGGTGGTGCAGTGGATAGAGCACCAGCCTTGAATTCAGGCTGGTCTCAAATCTGGTCTCAGATACTTAACACTTCCTAGCTGTGTGATCCTGAGCAAGTCACTTAACCCCAGCCTCAGGGGGAAAAAAAAAAAGTCTTAGGAGTGGTGGCCAGCTTCTGGGCATAGGGAGGAGGTAGTGCCAAGAGGGAATCCCAAGGATAGAATTTCTCTGGTTCCTCTCCCGCTCCTTCAAAACAGATTGTCCCACAATTCGCAACCCTGAAGCTGCATATTTATTCTCCTCAGAATTAACAGATTCCTTTGAATTTACATACTGATTCAATTTTTGGCACACCCAAACCTCAGAAAATCCATACCTTGTCCAGAAGATATTTACTCCAAGTGGGACATCTACCCAAACAAAACAACACTATTTAATCATTTTCTTTTTGTCCTTCCCTGTACATTTTGGCATTTTCTCCCAGTTCTTAAGTCTATTATCTAGAGGACTATCTTCAGATAGGTTCTTAGAGCCAATTACTTTAGATTGTTCCTTTCCCATGATTCACAGTTTTCTTGTCCTCTCTAATGGAGGACTCACCTGATCTTACCAAGGGAAAATAAAAAAATCCTTACAAACTGAACCATCTAGGATTTCCTCAATATCAAAGAAAAATGGGAGCCTTCTAATTGCCTAAATTCTCCCAGTCCCAGTCCCAATAACCAGTTTTTTGGCAGAATCTCTCTTCCCTTCAGCAATTTTTGTCAGAGTCTCCTCCCCTCACCAATCCTTGGCTTTATCTGGGTTACATGACTAATTGCAAACTTTCTCAGTTAGCTTATTTCCTGGACAGAATTAATCCTCTACTTTTGCTAGCCCACTTCTGTTTTTGGTTTCTCCAAGTGTCTCTTTTTAGAAGTTTACCTCATCAAAGCAAGATGAGTTGAGTCCAAGGACCATCAGAGCACTCTCCGGAGAGCACCTGCCCATGGATTCTGTACAGGAGACATTCTTCACAAACAAGAAACATCATGGTCCAATCCCCCAAACTGTTTGGGATAGTATCATCCACAAAAACAATCAGAGACTCTCAGAATAAGAAAAAGCAAAAAGGGTTTTTTTACAGTCTCAAGGGAAAGGGCATCTGCCATCTGACAAGGTGTTTGTCAGTAAAAGGAACATAAAACAAAAATTGGGAAACAAGATTAAAAGAGTCCCTGAAGGCCAAAGTCCATATTATTTATTAACCAAACCCTGGGCTATTCTAGGTGTATGTATTCATGTATTCCATTGTCTTTCCAAAGTCAGTCTAACCATTTATTGTGACCCACAGTGGTTCTGATGAGGGCTGAGGGTACCAAAGAAGAAATTAGTCAGGAATGGGTGAGATTCAGTATTCTCCGAGGCTCAGGCTCCAACGAAGGAATTTCGCTAAACCCAAAGGCTATGGCAGAAAACCTTTATCGTTAAAGAAACACCAAGAGGGATTCTCTTTATGGGCATATCATTCTCAAGAGAGAAGTGATCTGCAAAGGGTCATTTTCTGAAGACCCATTTTATGCATGAGTCCCTAGTGGATGTGAAATATTGCCAGGGTCGAGACTTCCTCCAAGAGAGCTTATCTTGCTCCAGCAGATGCAAGACCATTTGGGTTTGGAGATCAAAGGAGACATTTTGTTAGTGATTTTACATAATTTTACAGGGCTGACTCAGATCAAGCAGAGTTTTACTCTCATCAGTTCCACTTATGGATCATGGGATGCTGTTTTCCTTGATGTTGCCATCAGCTGCCACCTTTAATGGTAAAGCTATTTAACTTCAAAATGCTACTAGTCAAGAACAGAGAGGAGGGCGAGTCAGTGATTGACTTTTTGTTGGAAGATGACTGGGAACTAAATGCATCTTCTGAGCCTAAGATGCAACAAAAAATGGATGGATGCTGTGCCACCTGTGCTAATTTTTGCCTGACAATCAATACTTGGTGAGAGGTTCTCCATCAACCAGTACCACACCATCCATATGTGATGTTCTAATAAGGAAGATAGGGAGAAGAAATTTATATATATATATATATATATAAAACTAATTATCACAAATTAAAGTGAGATAAATTCATAGTGCTATGCTACAAAAGATTCAAGGAAGGAGAAAAGTCTCTCCCTGTTTCTGGTGCTTCCAGAGCTTAATAATACCAGGAATCAGTAATTCTAGACTCTTACTTTCAGTTTGTTGAGGTTGGGAAGGGACTCCAAAAGGTGGGGTCACAAATGTGTGTTGTGAGGTGTCTCAAAAAATTTGTAGGCTTGACCCTGAATATTGTATTTAGATCACAATTGAAAAGATCTAAATGCCAAGAGAATTTAGCAAAGAAACAGAAGCAAAGAGACACATTTATCTAGCTCTTCATGTTCATTGATATGCTAATTTTATGGCTCAGAGGTAGAACTAAGGAGTGGTCTCTTGAATTTGGTTATCACTAATCAATACATAGTAATGTTTGTGGATAGACTTTTAGAGCAATAGTAATTTTAGGTTAGGGGTGGGGGACCTTAGGGTCACAGATTCAAAAGCCAGAGGACTTTAGAATCACTGATAGATTATTAGAATAGAAACCCCCTCAGGTCAGGGGACCTTAAAATTATTGCTGTCTCCTCTAGGAGCTATATTACATGAAGTTCACCACCGGCCTCTTTCCATAATTCCTCAATCTTCACAGCCAACAACACTACCTTCTTAAGAATGATAAGAAATCAGGGCAGTTATTTGGTTCAGTGGATAGAGCACCAGCCCTGAAGTCAGGAGGACCTGACTTCAAATCTGGCCTCAAGACTTAATACTTCCTAACTGTGTGACCCTGGGTAAGTCACTTAACCCCAATTCTTTAATGTGCTTCAAATAGCAAAATTATTTGATCCTGTAATAAGAACATCAGCTAACAAGAAGGGGAAGAGACAAGGGAGAAAAAAAATAACCAAAACAGGGGCATACTAGCACCAGGCTACTCTTGAGAAGCCATTGTTAAATTTTCAGTGTGAGCTTTTACACTTCAAACAGCAAAGGAAGCAAATCAGGCCTTGCTCAATCATCATTGATTTCTGCACTTTAAAAAGTACTAATAATGTGGATTAAAAATTTAAAGCTTTCATTCATATATTTTTCCAGATTCTAGTTATTTAACATTTGCCAACATCTTCTATTATCACTATTAATATTGCCTTAATTCAGCAGAGATGCAGTATCATCTCTATGCTGAAGATCCAATCACTGTAATCTAGTAATAACAATAGCAAGATGATGATGGTGATGATGATGATGATAATGATGATAACTGGGTTTTAATTGCACAATCAGTGTAACTCAGAATATTATGTCTTGTTGGAAGTTGCATTCCACTGTTTCCTTAAATGTTGTTGTATCACCTTTAAGAGATGTTTCCTGGGATGATTGGGAAGTGATCTGTATGTATATTTTCCCTTAAAATGGAGCTCAGAATGTTAAGAATTCAGGGTCCTTCCCTTGGCAAATGTATATTGGACTGGATTACATTGGACTACACTGAGTTCAAAATGATCACCTTCACAAGTACGAGATATGGGAGATGTGGCTGGCTATAAAAAAGTTCATCTGAAAAATATTTAGGTGCTTGAGTAGACCACAAACTCAATATAAGTCAAAAGTCTGATATGAGCACCTGAAGAAAGCCAATGTCATTGTGTGGAAAAGGTGAAGAATTTACAGATCAAGCACATATTGATCAATAACTGTTAAATTAGTTGAAGCCTTAAGGCCTCAGTTTTGGCTTCTCCAGAGTCATGTGATTTTAGATAAGGCCTGGGATACATTCCATTGTCCAAAGAAGAGATTAAAAAAGTATAGTGGCCGAAGAAGCCATACATCACCTTATCTACTGCATTCCACTGACCAAATAGGGGAACAGGGACTTATGTAACCAATCACAACATATAGATTTTGGGGTTCTTTGTCTGAAATGTATAAAAACTGTGACCACTCTCAAGGGAGTGGCCTTCCTGCTATGAGCTTTGGCTCCCAGAACGGATGGTCTGCTTCTCGAGATTCTAATAGATAATTCTGCTTTCTATGAGTGATCTCTGAGTAGTCATTTTTGGATAGGGATCTTTTTATGTCCCACACACCACCAATTTATGAGAAACATCATATTCAAGTGAGGAAGGTATTAGCATCTCTGTATTTTACCCTACTCTTTCTGCCCCAGCAGACTTTTTTTCTCTAGATTTAATAAACTTGTCCATTTCAGCTCTTTTTTTAGGTCCTGGGTTCCATCTTCCAGTTATCTTTGGAAATTGCTATGAGGTGAATCAATTGAAATTAGAGGTCCCAAAATGTACACATAACTCTAGTAAGGATCTCCCCAGGAAAGCCACTTCTCAATTCTTCAGATACATGGAAGTTCATATTCATAAATCAAGCATTTATTAAATAACTGCTAAACACACAAAATACAAAGAAAAAATTCAATAGTCCCTATCTACAAAGAATCCACATTCTAACAACTAACAATAAGTCCAATCCCTCATGTTAATCTTTATATTTCCTTGGAAATTGTGTATTTCTCAACTCTTCATTTCCTCCCCTTTCTTCTGATGACTTTAGTTTTTCTTGGCTAATAAATAATAAAATGACCCACAGATAAGTATCAGGAAGTAAAATGAAAAATAAAGAACATGGACACTCTCTGAAAAGGGAAATTGAAATTTGGTTGTGTAAAAAAATGTTGATCTACCTCTTTAGAGGTAGCCAGAATAGCCTGGGAAATTTTCTATAAACTGATAGAGCTGAGAATGATTTACACAATGATTACCATAATATGAAGGAAAACAATTTTTTAAAACTTTAGAACTCTGATCAATGGACTGTTCAGTCACAACTTCAGAAGAACAGAACTTCTGTTCACTTCTTGGCTGAGAGGTGATGGACTAGAGATGCAGAATGAGACATACATTTTCATATATGGCCAATAAATCAATGTTTTGCTTAACTATGCTTATTTGTTACAAGTGTAAAGGAGGCTGTTTCTCTCCTCCCCTTCAGTTGATGTGGATGATAGTCACCGATAATAAGACTTTAATGTGTTAACAAGGTTTAATGCCACCTGATCCCTTTATAAAGTGTGAACACCATTGATTAGGAAAGATGATGAGAAAGAAAAGCAGAAAGCCAAAACCTTAGTCCAGATGGTACAGGAAATTGCAAGGAATGCAGAAAAGCCAAAAGGACAAGGCCCCAAGGAGACAGGAATATTCAGGAAAGAACAGGAGGCTTGCAGTCCCTGCTGGCAGAAGCCTTTGAGTTGTTAGGAATGCCAAAAGGGACATATAGAAAAACACTGCCCCCAGCAGAGGATGGAATAGCAGATATATTCCCTTGTTGAGCTTGATGAAAATTAGGGAAATCAGGGGTTCTTGAAAGACTCCTACCCAAAACCCTTGATAGTAGACACCAGGGCTCTTCAGTGATCTGTTTGACTGATGGGTTAAATTGTCTAAGGAGATTTTGGTGATTTCTGGGATTAAAGGAGAAAATTTTCTTGTACCTATGACTATGCTGTGTAGTGAGTTTATTGAGAAATGGATTAATAAAACCCTGTATTTCACCCTTCAGACACCCATATGTCCTATCAAGAAGAAAGACGAGAAATACAGGTTAGTTCAGGATTTGAGGGAGCTTAACAAGATTGTGTTCTCTCTCACCTTGTGGTTCCAGACCATATACCATCCTGGGCCAGATTCCCAGCTCTGCTAAGTGGGTCAGTGTATTAGACCTGAAGGATGTGTTCTGGGGCTGCCCTTTAGAGGATAATAGTAGAAACCTCTTTGCCTTTGAATGGGAAGATCCAGAGACTGGAAGAAAACAGCAGTTGAGGTGGTGCATTTTAGCCCAAGGCTATAGAAAGTCCTTGAATTTGTTTGGTCAAATCCTTAAAAATTGCATGAGAGACTTTCATCCAGTAATGGGAACATGGGTGTTGCAGTATGTAGAGGATCTATTAGTAGTGGGGGATACAAGGGAACATACCAGTAGTTGTACCATTGATTTATTAAATTTCTTGGGAGAATCGGGGTTTAGAGTATCAAAAGAGAAATTGCAGTTTGTGGAGAGGAGAGGGGCATTTGATTAGTGAAGGCAGCAAGAGATTGGACCCTTCCAGAATTGAGAGAATATTACACACACCCAAACCTAAGACGAAGAAAGAGTTACAAAAATTCCTGGGGTTCATAGGATATTGTCAGGGATGGATCAATTCTTATGCCGCTATCACTAAAGCCTTGTATAACCACCTGCTGGAGGAAAGTCCCAATTCTATCATGTGGAATCAAGAAACTGCTCAGAAGTTTGAGGGCTTAAGACATTCATTAATTTCAACACCTGTATTGGCTCTTCCCACCTTGAAAACCTTTCCACCTGTTTGTATTTGAGGGAGGGGTGGCTCTGGTAGTTCTTGCTCAAATTAGAGGGGGGCAGAGAAAACCAGTGGCTTTCCTTTCTAAAGAATTAGATCCTGTAGCCAAAGGATGGCCGACCTGTGTACAAGCAGTAACTGCTACCGTCCTATTGGTAGAAAAGAGTAGGAAGCTCACCTTCGGAGGCAGTCTTATAGTAAATGTCCCACACCAAGTAAGGACAGTACTAAATCAGATGGCTGGAAAGTGGCTCACAGATTCAGGATTTTAAAATATGAGGAAATACTATTAGAAAAAGGTGATCTGGTAATCACTCATAACCTTAATAAGCCTCTTTTTTGTCCCCTGGACCAGGACCATCCCTGAAGAGGAACATTGTTGTTTAGAGTTAATTGATTATCAAACAAAAGAGAATCCCCAATACTTGAAGGAATAAATTGGTTTATAGATGGCTCTTCTAAGGTGATAGATGGGGAAAAGGAAAAATGGATTTCCTATTGTTGATGGAGATAAAATTTCCACTATTACCAAAGGCAGTCTACATGCCCATTGGTCAGCTCAAGCTTGTGAATTGCATGCCTTAAATCAAGTGTTGAAGTTATTGAGGGACTAGGATGGGAATATATATACATATATTGATTTGAAATATGCCTGGGGTGTGGTGCATGTATTTGGAAAAATTTAGAAGAAAGAGGGTTTGTAAATAATAAGGGTAAAGAGCTAGTTCACCATACACTAGTCAGAGAGGTACTGAAAAACATATAGCAGTAATACATGTGAAAGGACATCAGCTGGAGAAAGGAGATCAGATCTTTTGAGGCAAGGGGAAATGGATTAGCAGATGAGGAGACCAAGGCCCCTGGAGACCAGCAGATTACTCCTATAATAGCCTTGATACCTGTACTTCCCCCTGGTTTGCCCTCTCCCAGTTTTACCCAGAAGGAAAAAGAGAAAGCCTTGACTCTCAGAACAATTGAAAACTTGGAAGGATGATGGCTCCTACCCAAATGCAGAGAGGTATTGACCAAAGCAAGTATGAGGCAGGTTCTTCAGCAACTGCACCAGGGCAGTCACTGGGACGACCAAAACCTATGTGATGCTGTGCTGACAAGGTATGTTTCCCCTGGCCTATATACTATGGCCCAACCAACTGGTGAACGGCTGTCTCATTTGTTGAAGGACTAACAAGGCTACTCAATGCCAGATCCCAAAAGGGAGACAGGCTCTGGGAATCAGACCATTCCAAAGCATCCAGATGGACTTCATTGAGCTGCCACCAGTGGGTCACCTCAAATACTTGCTGATCATAGTGGACCATCTGACTTTGTGGAGGGAGGCATTCCCCTCAGTCTGAACAACCGCCTCGACAATTAAGAAGGGTCTTATTAGAACAAATTATTCCCAGAGATGGGAATAATGGAGAGAGTAGATTCACATCAGGGAATACATTTTTCTGCCCAAGTACTGCAGAATCTGATTAAGGCCTTAGAAATCACTTGGGATCTCCATACCCCTTGGCATCCTCCCTCTTCTGGGAAAGTGGAAAAGATGAATCAAGAAATAAAACAGCAACTGACTAAATCATCTTTAGAAACCCAACTACCTTGAATTAAGTGCCTTCCTCTCACTCTGGTCAGAATCAGAACCAAGCAATGTAGAGATACTGGACTTTCACTTTATGAATTATTGTATGGTCATCCTTTCCAGGCTTATCCTAAGGGAAATTGGGACCCTATTTTAGAGACAAAGGATTTATTTCTTAAGAGATATGTTAAATCAATGGTACGGTATTTATAAGAACTACAACACAAACCTGATGAACTTCTTGGCTAATAAATAATAAAATGACCCACAGATAAGTATCAGGAAGTAAAATGATAGCTCAGATTCTTCCTCTAGGTGGGTCCCAACAGCTGAGCCAATGGCCATGGCTACCTTTCCCCTTAAGCCCAATCTGGATCCTCAGTAACTGATCCCAAATTCATAATGGAACTGATTTCTGTAATTTAGAAGAGAAACATTAGTGGCCATTGACAGAAGATAGGAAAGGGAAATACTGATTGAATCAGACAGGACAAGACTTTAAACTAGGGAATAGTGCATATGGATGGACAAAGTAAAACTTTTCCAATTCTTCCCATTCAAGAACAGACCTGAAGCCAAAAATAATTGATCATATGGAAATGTCTAAATATTGGCAAGACATGGGTAAGAATCCCCAATTGAAATGTGGGAAGGATTGGAGAAGTTTCACCTTAGATGCTCTCCCAGAAACAGAAGAACAAGGATATTGCTATTGACAGCTTACCATAGAAGAGTGTAAAAAAAAATAGAGTGGGATGTATTAAATTGTATAAAGGAGAATAAAAAGGAAAGGAGACATAAGCAGGGGGTAAGGTTATCAATGGAGTTAGTACAATGTAACCTCAGAGATACCTGTGAGACATGGAACTCTATTCCCCACATTTTGGAGTACTTCTAACTTAACAGATCAATGGCCAGTTGCCAATTGTTGTTGGAAGAAAGAGCAAGGACTATGGAAATGTCAATATATTACCTTCATGGGAGGAGGTCCCCTAGGGATGAGAGACCAACAATATTAACCCTTTACAAGAAATAACTTAAGCATATTCTCAGGGGAACAATCTGCTCTAAAGGGCTGCTATTGGATCTGTGGTTTAACAGCCTAGACTCATCTACCTCTTAACTGGACAGAAGTCTGTTATATTGGATTAATAAGACCAAAATTTTTCTTTCTTCCTGAACAGGCAAACAAATATTTGGGGATTCAACTATATGATGATCTGGAAAGAGGTGTGTGGGATGGGTGCTAAACCCCCTTTCCCAAATTAACTAATCAGAGACATCTTCAGGTACAAAGAGAAAGCATTTATTTAATCCCTGCAGGGAGAGGTCCAAACACACCCAGAGGTTCATTCCAGCTTCTACCCATGTATTCGTGGACCTGACAAGCCAGAAACTTGTCAGGATTTAAATAGCAAAAGACCCAAGCCTTTTCATTGAATAGACTAAAGGGAATAACCATTCTTGACCAATGGCCACCAATGTTGTCTGCTTCCTGTAAGTCACATCATTTCCCATCACTTCCTGTAGTTGACCTGGGGTCTTTAACCTTTTAGAGATCTCTAGGCCCTGAGATCATGTGATTTCCTGCAACCTTGGTCCAAGACCTGATCTTCCAGCTCTGGAAATATGGATCATGTGACTTAGGCCTAAACTCAGACTTGAGAAATCTCCACTTGGTCCCATTCAGAGGCAAACGGGGTCTAGATACCTCCAGTACCCAGACTGGAGATGCAGATGGTTGGGGTGATGCCTGGCCCCCAGAAAGAATAGTTAAGGAGTATGGGCCACCCACCTGGGCTCAAGATAGAAGCTAGAACCCCAATATACATGTTGAACAGGATAATTAGACTTCAAGCATTATAGAGATTATCACCAATCAGACAGCTAAGGTGCTAGATCTTTGGCTAACCAAGCTACTCAAACCAGAGAGGCTGTTGTACAGCATAGACTTGTGCAGGACTATTTGTTGGCTGAAGAAGAGGGGGTTGTGTGAAACTAAATTTATCAACATGTATAAGGATTGATGACAATGGAAATCTAATGAAAGAAATCACTAAGAACTTGGTGATTAAGTCAAGAAACTTGCTCATGTTCCTGTACAGATCTGGACCTCACTGTTCAATACTTCCTGGGGGTCCTGGTTTGGGGGAAGCTGGTGGAAGCAACTTCTTTGGTGGAAGCGTTATAATGCTCCCTATTATATTATATTACTCCCTACCTTCATACCTTGCTTAATCCAATTGGTAACTAGAACAGTCCAGAACTCATTATCTAGAATGATTAGGTTGGAAGGAAAAGCTGAAGAGTCTGTTAGATTGATGGTGTTGAAAGGACAAGCCAGTGGCCCAAGAAAATCAACAGGAGGCAGAAAGAGAAAGAATTAGATAAGGAATGTAAAATGTTACAAAAAATTTGAAGAGATCTCAGTGGACAAATAAGAGGGGAGATTGAATGATTAAGAGTGGGGATTGAAGATAGTTATGAAAATCGAGTAAGGCTTCATCTACATCAGAGTTGAAGTAGGCCTGAAGGTCTTTGGGAATTGACTCAAGGACATAACTTCTTCCCCTTCCTGCTATTCTTCCATAACATCATTTCCTTCCTACTTCAACCAAATTTGGGCAGCTAAATACTTACTGGCCAATTTCCTGGGTAGTTCCCAAGATGTAAGACCCTCAGCCAATGAGAATGAAGGTCAGTGGTGAGAGGGGATTTTGTGTTACAGACTATTTAAACTTCTGACCAGTCTCTAAGGTGCCTCCTCCTTTCCATTGTTTGCTGCAACTGGAGAAACATATAATAAACTTTCGTTTTGCTCCTAGAGATATCTCCAACTTTTTTATTTTATGGTGATCACTCATCTCTCTGAACTACACACATTTTTCTTTTTTTTAATTTACTTTTTTTTTTTTTTTTTTTTTTGTTATAGCTTTTTATTTGCAAGATATATGCATTGGGTAACAGACTTTGGTAAATTATCTAAATAATCCAGCCAGCAGTGAAATTATACTCAAGAGAACCTATGTGATAATTCCACAAAGAGATAATAGACTTTCAAGTCCTATCGTACTAAGACATGTATATTGTAACACATTTATCCTATACATGATATTCTAAATTTGAGCCCACTCTTCCCAGGGACAGTGTGTGTGTGTGTGTGTGTGTGTGTGTGTGTGTGTGTGTGTGTGTGTGTGTAATAGCATGTACAACAGGTAAATGGGAAGAGAGAATGTTTTGTATTATTCTTTCTAAATTATCTTAGAAAATGTCTTTTCTAGAGTTAATTGTGTCCACTGGTTGACTGTTAATTGAAAGCATACCAGTTAAGGATCATTAACTTTAGTGCTAGGAATGTACCCAACCCATGGGGATCAAGTTCAAATTGGGGTGTAGAAAGTATACTACATGAGGGAAAGTTTCTATTTTTAAAAAAGAAAGAAAAATGTGACAATGAAACCTAAAAAAAATTTGCAAAAGAAAATAGAAGAAAATTCAGAAGATTGTATTAAGTTTAATATGCCCTTTTAAAATACTAAACACAGCAGACATTCATGAGTTTATGTAGAATCCTCTTTTTATTTTTGTATATTAAAATATCATGCTTATTTATGGTTAAGTTCTTAATAAATAAGCTAATTTTTAAAGCAAAAAAATTATATTTCTACAGGTCATATTGTTTCAAATTCTACTCTTTCTCTTTCTTTTCTGTTCTCAAGTATAATCCTTTGTTTGTGTCAGAATTTAAAGACCACTTGGAAATGGGACGAGTCATATTAGGAGTGGGCAGAATTCAAAACTAGATGGAATGCTCTAGGTAACATAGAAAGATCCTATCAATGAGCACTAAGAGGATATATAAAGAATTGGGTGAAGAGTCAGGAAAATTTGGCAATATGTAATAGTAACCCAGGCAACTGTAGCATCAGAAAGGTCTCATGGGAAAGAGGTAAAGGTCCAAGCATTTAAGTATCTACAATCAGTGAAAACTGAGAGTAGGAATGCAAGACTCTATTCCTAAATATTCCAGGAAAACAAGTATAAAAGATGAATGGGATGACCCACTCATGCTATATAGCACGTCACACCTCTAATTCTCTTTTACCTAATTTGTTCACTTCAGTGTACTCCCACACTAACAGATCTAGGTTTCCAGAGAAGGAACACTATTACACAGTTGCATTATAATTCTCCCAGGGTCCTAAGTAATCCTGTTTAAAAGAGATACACTCCCCTTTCTAACTAATCTAGCTCTTGAACCTTCTTCAATATGTTTCTATTTTGTAACCAGTCACTCATAATAATAATAATACTTTTAGATCTTAAAAATAAGCATGTTCTTAACAATAAGACAAAAAAATCACAGGCATTCATATATTAAAGCAAATATATACTTACATATATCACAATCCTCACATAAATCTGGGTCATACTTTCCCACCAATGCACTCATTCAGAAACTTTCCATAAAAGCAATGAACATAGCTTCTCTATTGAACAAGTGGTTCTACTACTAGTTACTACTAGTTACTAAGACTAGAACAAAAGGTAAAAACAAAAGCCAATTTGATAATGGGTTGCTTAAATTCTTTAGGTCCCAACTTCTTAAACTGTGGGTCAGGACCCTATGGTCTCATAAATGAATGTGGAATCACAAAACTATAATTTATTATTAGTAAACGTTTGAATTGTATACCTACATTATATATCTATCTACCCAAGATCACATAAAAATCTCTTGAATGAAAAGGAGCTGTTAGTGGAAAATGTTTAAGAAGCCCTGCTTTAGAATATGCCTAAATGAGTATCTGGGGTGGAACCAAAATAATTTTCTCATCTGTAAAATGAGGAGGGAAAATCTAGATAATTCCTGAGGTCTCTTTCAGTTATAAAACTCTATTATTATATTCTGTGATTTGTTGAGGGATGGAAGGAGTTAAACAGCCCCCTAAGAATCAAAGGACTTTGGATCAGAAAACCACCCCTGTACTACAGACAATTGACTTATACTCATTTAAAAATTACTATTCCCTCTCCCTTCACAAATATCTCTTATTCTTTCCACTTTTTTGCTTTACTCTTTGTGCTAGGTCTGTGTCCCCATTCCTACCATCCTGTCTAATTCCCTTATTACCAGATGCTTAGCCACCTCTTTACATCCGTGCTTCTGTACAGAAAGTATGGTAAATACTTCATAAATATCTGTTCATGCATTTATTCATCCTTTAGTTTTGATATCTTGGTCTCTGACTTCTTTTGAGTCTTCATTTCTATTTGCATTCATTTGTAGAAGAGCAATAGAGTGTAGTGGAAAGAGTCCTAGGGGTCATATAGTCAAAGAACTTCAGTTTGAGTTCTGATTGTAAAATTTACTAATTTTATCATCTTACGCCTCTCCT
Source organism: Sminthopsis crassicaudata (assembly GCF_048593235.1). NCBI lineage: Eukaryota > Metazoa > Chordata > Mammalia > Dasyuromorphia > Dasyuridae > Sminthopsis > Sminthopsis crassicaudata. The sequence continues at coordinate 90,853,032 of NC_133621.1, read as the reverse complement.
GAAATTTTACTCCAATACATTTCTGAGGTATAAAAGTGACCTGGGTTCTCAAAGACTAAGCCAGCAGAGTATAAAATCTAACAGATCCATGATAAAAATTTAAAAAGAATTAAAAAAAAAAAAGACTTTCCATATGGATCTAATGATGGATTCCTTTCTTTTTCAAGTACCAACCAACTTCTCTCTGTCTTAATTAGAAGCAAGTATTTATTAAGTGCCTACTATCTTCTAAACCCTGGGCCAAACATCATATACCTCCCAGTTGTCATGAAGATCAAATATGATATTTGGCACAGGGTTTAAAAGATAGTAGGCACTTAATACTTGCTTCTCATTGTGCTTAATTTTCCCTTCTGGAACTATGCAAAACAAGGCTAATTCCTCCTTTTGCATGTAAGCCAGTCCTTTAGACACTGAAAACAATTTTATAGTTCAATTTACAAAGTTCCTTCTTCATAATGAATCTTGGAGTGGGAAATAGAAATCTTATCTCCATTTGCAGATGAAGAAATTAAGACAGAGAGAAGTTGGTTGGTACTTGAAAAAGAGAGGAATCCATCATTAAAACTCCTTTGAATTTAGCTAGGATGATCCTTGAAAAAGAGATGAGTTCATCATTAGATCTAAATTGAAAGCCTTCTTAGTATGAATCTGTTAGTTTGTAGTTCTGCCAGTTGTAGATATGGTAGAGAATATTGTTATTTAGGTACAGTCTAGATTAAAGGGCATCTGGTGCACTGAGATCCTACAATTCTGATATAAATTCTAATGATGATGATGATGATGATGATGATGATGATGATGATGACGACGACATCTACTTTAGTCAAGATTGCTCAATAAAATCTCGACCATTAATCTAGTCTCTGAAAACTTCAGTACAACTCTATGGCATAATTCAGAAAGGGAAAGACAAGAATACCTCTTGGGGTTGGGGCTACAGTGATAGAAAAAAAAAAGAGGACAATGAGACATCAGGGAGGGAACAATGAAAATACAAGGAGATAAACAAGGATATGTCTGTTGGAGAGAAATGATTGGCATTGGAAATGATGAAGCCAGAGGTGTTCTCAAAGACAGAGCGGGTAGTTTTCCAGGAGAGGAGGAAATAAGTGCCATGAGACAGTGTGAGACTGTCTTACTTACCCTTTGACTTCCTCATTCTGCAGCGTTTGTAGACCTTGCTACCTCTTGAGCCACATGTACTCAACTTGGCCCCATGCCTCACCCTGTCCTTCCCTTCCTGGGCGGGGTCTTGTAAAATTTTATTCCTCAGAGTAAGGGTGAGGGTACAGGCAGGTATCAAGCACTCCGGGACAGAGATTGTCAGTAATAGCAGCAAATCCAAAAGCAGAGTGTCTGAGCAGAGAACCCAGGTATGTCTTAATGGGGTACCAGGGCCATTATTGAGAAGAAACTTATGAGGTTGAAAGTGAGAGAAAAAACCAATGAGGGTGAAAGGGATAGAGCTAGAAGAGTTGGGAAAACCAGAGGAGTAAGGGATGATCGGAAGAAAAGTCAGAGAGAATTGGGGAACTAAGAGGTGTCCCTATGTTTAGGGGACTAGGAATGGGATAGTATGGGGAAACAAGAGAATTGCCTGCATAGGCTGTGGGGAACATGGAAGTGGGAGTGAAGGGAGTCCCATTTCATGTTTTCCTATTGTTTTCTTGATAACTAAGTGCTCTGTTTTCCATTTTGTATACTCACTCCCACCCTACTTGTATAATTCATCTGAGCTAGAGAGCAGAGAGGTATGGGAGTGGGAGTGAGAGAAAGTGGGCAGAGTTAAGTGGTAAAGCTCAGATTCAAGGAGCATTCAGTTGGTCAGATCAAAGCTGCAAAGAAGATTAGAGACTGTGACTTTCCCAGAAATAATAATCAAGGCCTGGGTCTCCATTGGCATGGAGGTTAGGAGAATGTGGGTTAATATTCCCAGGCACTTGTTCCTTGTGATTCCTTTACATCTCTCCATCCATAGAAAGAGAAGTACTCCTGGCTATTATCCAAGCATTCTGAATTGGGTTATCAAGAGCAGTAGAACCCAAATGGAATAAGGATTAGATTCCCTCAAAGTCTCTCTCTCTCTCTCTCTCTCTCTCTCTCTGTACATATATATTAAAAAAAAGAAATATATATACATATATATATATATATGTGTGTGTATATGTATGTATATGTATACATATATAAATAGATATCATTATATATGTGTGTATGTGCATACATATATATAAAGATATATAATACATCATATATCATTATATATGTGTGTATATGTGTATACATATATAAATAGATATCATATATCATTATATATGTGTGTATGTGCATACATATATATAATACATCATATATCATTATATATGTGTGTATATGTGTATACATATATAAATAGATATCATATATCATTATATATGTGTGTATGTGCATACATATATATAATACATCATATATCATTATATATGTGTATATGTGTGTATACATATATATAATACATCATATATCATATATATGTGTACATGTATGTATGCGTATACATATATAGAAATAGATATATAATTATATATATGTGTATGTGCATACATATATATATAAAGATATATAATACATCATATATCATTATATGTGTGTATATGCATGTGTATACATATATATAAATATATATCATATATTATTATATATGTATGTATATATCATATATCATTATGTATGTGTGTATGTGTATACATATATAAAAATATATAATATATCATTATATATGTGTGTATGTATGTATGTGTGTACATATATCTAAATATATATAATACATCATATATCATATATACTATATATATATAACATTATAAATAGATATAGCATTTAAGGCTAAATGTTTATAAGTGTAAGGCCTCTATATGAGGATCAGTAACAATATTTTGGGGGAGAGGAGGAATAGAGAATCAGACCTGCAATTTCATTAGTGTTGGGAACACCAGTGAAGAAATTCCCTCAACCAATGGTAGACTGCTGAGCCTATGAGAGTTGGCATTGAACAATAAAGCAACTTGCCCAAAGTAAACAACCAGGAGCTGTTGTTCACAAACTTGAACTCATATCTTCCTAACTATGAATCTAGCTCTCTGCTACTCTGCCCCAACTACCTTAGCCTCTCAATTCCCTAAGCAGTTCCTTAAGACCATATGTTCAGAGCAGGTGCCAACCTGCATTACACAGGGAATTTCTTTAGCCTGTTTCAGTGGGAAATAACCAAACCAGTTTCTATTCTCTACTTGAGGCATCTGGTGGAGCAGTGGCTAGAGCATCAAACCTAGAGTCAGGAAAACCTGAGTTCAAAAACATCCTCTGGCATTCGTAGCCTTGTGATCCTGGGCAAGTTACTTAGCTTCTTATACCTCAATTTCCTCAATTGTAAAAAGAGGACAATGGCATCACCCACCTCCCAGGTTTGGTGTGAGAATCAAATATAATAATATTTGTAAAATGCTTAATAGAGTGTCTGGCACATAAATGCTTTATAAATGCTTGATCCCTCCCATTTCTCCCTATTCCTGTCCCTGACAGCAGGCATTTATACAGGTTATTTCGGTTTGGAAAGACCAGATTATTGATGGAGTATGCCAAAAATTATCTTGAGAAATTTTGGCCAAGCTCAATGGGTAATAAACAATCAACATCAGAAAAGTCTTCTAACAAGTGAAAAGCATGACTGAATGATATTTAGAGGATTTTTTTTTCATATAATGGTATGGTACTGTGAGAAGGCTAAAAGCAGTAATATCAACTAGGAGAGCAGCTAAGGATAGATGACATCTTACACTGAAAGAGAGGCTATGAAAATGGGAAATAGAGGCTGAACTAGGAAAACAATTATCAGGCCCTAGTGACAGGGAAAGGGAGGAAAGGGAATTGAAGCTGAGAAAGGGAATAGATTAGATACAGGAGTCTTAGTAGTACAAAAAGATCAGGGTACTAGGAATGAAAATTCTAATTCCACCTTCACTAAGTAATACTCATGTGACCTTAGGCAAGTCACTTCCCCAATGTAGGGCTCAGTTTCATCATTTTTAAGGTAAGGGGGTTGGGCCTTTCCAATGGTCCTATGATTCAATAGAAGGGTACCAACGGGAGCATCTTCAGCTTTGCAAAGCATGGCTGGGGCAGAAATGTAATACTCTAATATCTGACTTGATAGGAATTCATTCTTTCTACCTCTGTTATATTTCAGAACAATGGCACCCAGGCCTCTGGGCTTTCCCTGGTCGCTTGCAGGGCTGCTGCTGGTTCTGACAGTAGCAATGGCAGAACATTCCCATTGGAATTTGAGGAACAAGGCAACTGTATTTGCAGACCTGAGTGCAGACGAGCTACGGACGGTGCAGAGTTTCCTGAGGGCCAAAAAAGAGCTGAAGCTATCATCCTCTAAGGGTAGTACCTTAGCCAAGAATTACATATTCCTCATTGAGATGCTACTTCCCAAGAAGTACCAGGTGTTGAAATTTTTGGATGAGAACGGAAGTCGTCCTGTGCGAGAGGCTCGCGCTGTCATCTTCTTTGGGGCCCAGGAACATCCCAACATCACTGAGTTTGCTGTGGGACCCTTGCCTTGGCCCACTTACATGAGGGTACTACCCCCCAGGCTTGGGCATAATCCCTCCTGGGGATCCAGACCCATCTCATCTATTGAATATGATTTTTTGTATCATACTTTGATAGAAGCCATTGCACCCTTACATCGTTTCTTCCAGGATACCAAAAGCTTCTGGCTCCCCAATTGCACTTACCACTGTCTGACCTTCACTGATGTATCCCCCAGAGGCTTGGCTTCTGGCCAGCGCCGTTCTTGGTTTATTATGCAGCGCTTTGTAGAGGGCTACTTCTTACACCCCACAGGACTGGAGCTCCTTGTGGACCATGAGAGTTCAGATCCTCAAGAATGGCAGGTGGAACGGGTCTGGTACAACGGGAAATTCTATGACAGCATAAAGGACTTGGCAAAAAAGTATGAAGAAGGGAAGGTAGATGTGGTGATCCTTGAAGATCTCCCTGCTAAAGAAAAGATGAGAGGTGATTCAGAGGAACAGCCCCTCTTTTCCTCCTATCAGCCCCGAGGTGACTTCCGTACATCCACTGCTGTGCCTGGTCCTCAACTAGTGGAACCCCAGGGCCCACGCTACCGGCTAGAGGGCAATGTGGTGCTCTATGGGGGGTGGAGCTTTGCCTTTCGAATGCGCACCTCCACCGGGCTACAAATTCTAAACCTGCGCTTTGGGGGTGAGCACATCGCCTATGAGGTGAGTGTCCAGGAGGCCGTGGCCCTATATGGGGGCCACACACCTGCAGGCATGCAGACCAAATATATCGATGTGGGCTGGGGCTTGGGCAGTGTCAGTCATGAGCTGGCACCTGGAATAGACTGTCCCACAACAGCCACCTTCCTGGACACCCATCACTTTTATGACTCCGATGCCCCCACCCACTACCCCAATGCCCTCTGCATATTTGAGATGCCCACAGGGGTGCCCCTCCGACGTCATTTTGACTCCAACTTCCGTGGTGGCTTCAACTTCTACGCCGGGCTCGAAGGCCAAGTGCTTGTACTTCGGACAACCTCAACTGTCTACAACTATGACTACCTCTGGGACTTCATCTTTCACCACAATGGAGTGATGGAGGCCAAGATGCATGCTACAGGCTACGTTCATGCTACATTTTTCACACCTGAAGGGCTGCGCCATGGAACCCGCCTCCATACTAATCTGCTGGGCAACATACACACTCACTTAGTACACTACCGTGTGGACCTGGATGTAGCAGGTAGGACTTGGGGGAGGAGGGTAAATAAGACTAATGCTAAAGGGTTATTAGCCAATCTAGTCCCTTGGACTTTTGATAATTTTTCAATAAAAGAGAAAGTACAATGGTGGATGCTCCTAAAAACTCTCCATAATATCCTTGAATGTAGCATTCAATCTTTTTGATCAAGATTGACCATCTGCCTGAATGACAATGAGAAAGAACATATTATAGAATCCTCCAGGATGCTCTTTGGTGATATACATTGTAGCCTGAGAGAATAAGATAGATTTACAAAGTATTCTCCTCACCACAATTCTGTGAAAGTTTAGTTGAGGAGTTTTAAAAGGGACCTTTTAACTGAACAGGTGATCTTTTGATTATGGGGAATTCCCTGGTATGGCAACTTTCTCTAATGATGAATATCAGCAAATTCTTTTTATAGTGTACAAAGTTGCCTGAAGTGAAGAAAGGTTTCCCGTGGTCACATAAGTTGTATGTCAAGTCAAGACAAGACAGTAAGGATTTGTTAAGTTAAGATCTTGGTTAGCTAGATAGTGCAGTGGGATACAGCACCAAGCCTAAAGTCAGGAAGAGCTGAGTTCAAATTTGCCTCAGATACTTTCTGGCCATAGGACCAGGGCAAGTCACTTAACATGATTTGTCTCAGTTTCCCCATCTGAAAAATGAGCTGGAGAAGGAAATGATAAATTATTCCAGTGTCTTTGCCAAGAAAAACCTAAATGGATTCATGAATTGAAATTTCATGATTTAATAACTAAAAAATTACTGAACACATGCGCTAAGGACTGTGCTAAGCTCTGGGGGTACAAAGAAAGGCAAAAACAGTCCCTGTGCCAGAGGTAAATTTGAACCCAGGACTTCCTATCCCCAAGACTAGCCTACTATTCATTACAACACACTGCCCCCCTTTTCCACATAATTATCACATTCCATTTTGTACATTTGTACATGTGTTTTCTTCCCTGACAAATTGTATGATCTTTGTGAGCAGGAACTATATATCTTATTAATCTTTGTAACTCCCTCAGAGCTTAGCAAAATGCCTTGCACCAACAGGTGCTTTTCTAATGTGTAAACTAAAGTGAATTAGAGCAGGAGTTTTTAATATTAGAGTGTGTATGTGTATGTGTATGTGTGTGTGTGTGTCTGTCTATATGAGAGACCAATTTGATATTCTGATGAATCCTAGGGAGTCCTCAGAATAATGTATCCTGATTTTAAAGATGATGAAACTGAGGTTCATTGACTCCCAATGGTAGCCTAGCTCATAAGCATCAGAGTTGAATCCAAACTCAAGTATCCTAATTCAAAGTTGAATGATATAGTATAGAAATAAAATCATTTCCAGATGGAGACTTCACATATAGAGAGCTTTGTTCTTCTCTTTGCTCTCTGAGTAAGCAGCTAACTTTGTACCATTTTAAACACAATGGAAAGATGGAATCATAACCTGGCTCTTTTGCCCAGAGAAATTCAAACAAATGAAGCAATGAAACAGTTTTTGTAACAATCTCAGTGCCTCGAAATGGATCTTTTGGGGGAGTTGGCCAGAATAACAGCAGAATCACTCTAGCTGAAAATCTTTAAAGAGCTGCCCTGCCCAGCCCAGATTCCTACACTTTAGAGTTAATTATCATTCCTTGTAACATAACCAGGGAAGCTAAGGTCATATAAATTGTATGGTACACATAGAGTTATAGAGTTCTATCCTAAAAGCTTAAGGACAGCACTGAAATTAGGCCTGAAATATAATAGAAATACTAAGTGGGGAAAGCTAGGGCACAAGTTTATGGAAATCAAGTGCTAAGTATCACCCAAATCTTATTCTGTGAAAATCAGACTAATTACCTAATCTAGGTAAATACAGAATATATTGACAATGAAGAGGAGGAGGAGGAGTATATACATATATGTGTGAGTGTGTGCATGTATATGTGTGTATGTGAACATATGTATAGATACACATGTGGTGAGGGGGCATATTGCCAGGCACTGTGCTATTTTACAAATATTCTTATTTTATGCTCATAACAACTCTGATAAGTAGATGTTATTATTATTATTCCCATTTTGAAAAAGAGAGAACTGCAGAAAACAAAGATTAAAACCTTGTTCCAGGTCCAGCAGCTTGTGATTTAAATAGGGACAATTATCTCACACAAAGTGTTAGTGTAGAGAGTATGGCTCCTATTCCTCCTATATTCTCTTCTCATGGCCCCCAAGAAAGGCCTCTGGACATAGTTAATGTTCAGTTGCTGTGGTCAAGCTGGTTACATTATATGCATTGTGAATGAGATCATAGATTAAGATGGATAGAATCTTAAAAACAGGAATGTACTTGTAAACGTTGGATCATCAGATCTTTGAGGAAGAAAAAAAAATTGCAGAGGACATAATGAGCACTATTAACCTTTTCTCCATCACTTTTTAAGGGTAGATAACCAGCGAGATAATAAATCAAGCTGGGATTCATAATTTTTGGTAATATTTGAGGTGTAAGTGCTCATACTGAAAATGTAACAATGGACTCCCCTAAGCCAGATCCAGTAGACTCCTGCTTAGTTAAAAATGTCAAAAACAAAAATGTCAGAACTTAAACATCCATATTTCTGCCTCTAGGGAGGATTTGTAATATGCTGCACTTTAGTGAGACAACGATCTCCTCATGTCCCTCTTCATTTTTCTTTCGCACACCTAGGCACTAAGAATGCTTTTGAGACAATGGGGACGAAGCTAGAGAACATCACCAACCCCTGGAGCCCAGGACACCATGTGGTGCAGCCAGTTTTGGAAAGGACAAGCCGTCACCGGGAGCGCCAAGCAGCCTTCCGCTTCAGCCGAAAGCTACCTAAGTACCTGCTGTTCACCAGCCCCAAGAAGAATCCCTGGGGTCATAGCCGTAGTTACCGCATACAGCTCAATTCCATGGCTGACCAAGTGCTTCCTCCAGACTGGCAAGAAGAACGAGCAGTCACTTGGGCCAGGTGAGGGAAGGATCCCAGAGCATTCTGGTAATGGAAGAGAGCTTTCTCCTACTTAGGGGTTCTTATTCTGGGGTCTGTGCGTAGATTTCAGGGAATTCATGAACTTGAATGGGAAAAAAAATTTCTTCTTACAACATAATTGGTTTCCTTTGAAATTCTATGTATTATATTTTATGGATTTGAAAATATTATTCTAAAAAGTTCACAGACTTCATTAGACTACTAAAGGGGTTCTATGACACATAAGAATGTTAACTCTTGCTTTAATTTAATTTAGTTCAACACATATTGGTAAAGCCCCTACTGTGTGCAAGTCATTGTGCTAAGCTCTGAGGGAATTACAATGATGTACAATTTCTGCCCTCAAAGAGCATATAATTTATTAAGAGAAAAGTGATGTGCACAAATACTGTTAATATAAAATATAAAATGATAAATGGGGGACCCCAAAAAATGAAAAGTTCTATGACAAGCCTGAAGGACAGATTAACTCAAGCAAGGGAGGATCTGAGAATATTCAACCTTGAAGAATAAGTAACATTTCAATAGTCCAAGATGGTAAGAAGCACATTAAAAGACTAAGTAACATTATAAGCAAATTCATGGAGGCAGCAAAGTGAAGATAGTTCAGGAAACTGAATAATCCAGTATGATAAAATCAAAAGGTATGGTCATCCTTTCCTCTTCACAAGGATTAGGGGTGGTATCCCTGAAATCTGGATAATCTGCAGATAATTTTTTGGTCTTCCCTTTGTACCAACAAACCTGATTTTTCTTCTTTTTTCTTTTATGGAATATTTACAATACCTTTTTATGAAATTTGGGTTGATATTACATAAGACTATATATATATATATATATATATATATATATATATACACACACACACACACACACACACACACACACACATATATATGTGTGTGTCCATATATATAGTATGTATTTCTGAGTTTCTGAATTTTTGTGAAGGATAGAAAGACAAAAATCTCCAGCCCTCAAGAACATGGTATTTAGAGAAGGGAGAAGGTCAATATACATACATACATACATATATATATATATATAGGATCTGTAATTTCATTGTTGTAAAAAATTTCCTGGTGATGAAACTCCTAGTCAGCATATTCTCTTCAGTTATCTTCTTGGAGTACCTAGAGCATTGAGAGATTAAGTGACCAGTCCAAGATCACACAGCCTATATATATATATATGTCAAAAATGGAACTTATACTTGAGTCTTCTTGACTTTAAGATCAGCTCTCACTCTTCTAATCATTAAAATAAATGCGATGGAAGACAACCAGGAGGTGCAGTGGACTGAATGCTAGACCTAATGTCAGGAAAAGAATTCAAATCTAGTCTCAGATATTTACTAGCTGTGTGATCCTGATTAAATTTGTTAAGTGATATTTTCCTATTTCCTCAATCATAAAATGGAAGTAATGATAGCATCTGCTTTCAAGATTATTGTGAGGAACAGATGAGATAATATTTATAAAGTACCTAGGCACAAAGTCAGTCACATAAAAGATATTATATAAATATTAACTGGGTTTTTTTATTTTTTTCTATCATTAGATAGCCACTGAGGGAATTAGAAAAAGTCTTTATGGAGAAATTAGCATTCTGAATTCTAAAGAAAGCTATGGATTCTAAGAGGGAGAAATTAGTATAGAGTCCATTCCAAACATGTGCAAAAGCCCAAGGTGGGAGATAGGGTTCTGTTTATAAATAATAATGGGAAAGACAGTTTGACTGTACTGTAGAATTGCCAAGGGGAGCAATTTTTAATAAGAACTTAAAGCCAAATTGGCACCATATTTTCATGGTTTTTCAGATGTGAGAGCAATTTCTATTGTTTCTGGAGATAATAAGAAGCTATTATTTAGTAAGTAGGGGAGTGATAATTAATAGTTAGGTGTGAACCTTGATTGTGGAAGGCCTTGAATGATGCTAGAAAAGGTTCTGGGCACTATTCAAGTGAAGTTCTTGGGACAGAGAATTTATATGAACAAAGTTTCATATTAGAAAAATGATTCTCCTCATAGAACCACCATTTTTAAAATAGTAGTTTAGCCTGGAAAGACTTACATGAACTGATGATAAGTGAAGTGAGAAGAATCAAAAGAACATTGATCACAGTATCAGCAAGATTATGTGATGATCAACTGTGATAAATTTAGTTCTTTTCAACAATGAGATGATTCAAGGCAATTCCCATAGACTTGAGATGGAAAGTGCCATCTGCATCCAGAGAGAGAACTATGGAGATGTGGATCAAAGCATAGTATTTTCCCCTTTTTGTTGTTATTATTTATTTGTGTTTTTTTTCTTTCTCAGGGTTTTTCCCCTTTTTGACCTGATTTTTTTTGCACTGTATGAAAAATATGGGAATATGTTTAGAAGAACTACACATTTTTAACCTATATTGGATTGCTTTCTGTCTTGGGGAAGGGGGAGAGAAGAAGAGAGGGAGAAAAATTTAGAACACAAAGTTTTGCAAAAATGGATGTTAAAACTATCTTTGCATGTACTTGCAAAAATAAAATACTATTAAAAATAAAATAAAATAGTATCTTAATTTTTTCCAATTATATATTAAAACAATTTTAGCATTCATTTTTACTAAATTTTGAATTCTAATTTTTCCCCTCCCTCCTACCTCTCCCATTTTCCTAAAATGGTAAGCAATTTAATACAGGTTACATATGTGCAATTATGTAAAACATAGTTCATATCAGTCACAGTTGTGAAAAAAGAAACAGAACAAAAAAGGAATAAACATACACACACAAATAAACTGAAAATAGAATCTTCAATCTGTATTCAGAATCCATAAATTCTTTTTCTGGTTATGGATAGCATTTTCCATCATGAGTCCTTTGTAATTGACAGTACCATCTGGAAGTATCCAGACCAACTGTATTCACTGCTCTCCCCAGGTCTGCTCCTGGTTCTCCAAACTTCCTTGTCTGCCAATCCCCAAAACAGGCACTTAATCCCTTTTCCCACTTCACCTTTTTCAGCTGCCTTTTATGGTTGTCTTCCCCATTGAAATATAAGCTCATTGAAGGCAAGGATAATCTTTTTTATTTTTATTTTTTTTGCTTGTATTTGTATTCCTAGCACTTAGCATAACAACTCACACATGGTAAGTAATAAATGTTTGCTAATATGACTAACAATGGTAGAAAGCATAAATTGGATTAAAGAAAAACCAAAGTCAAAGAAAACAATCACAAGGAAATTGAAATATTTTTGGTTTTGTTGGTTGGATGTGTTTGGAAAGCTTTTTACTTTTAATTTTAGAATTGTATTATGTTTAATCTACACACTTGGTTTATCATTATTTTTTTTAAGCCAAGACATTTTTAAAAAGTGAAAAACAACAAAATCTGAATCCCTCCACTTTTCAAAGTTCTGAAAATTCCATATATTAAATGGAAGAAATATAATGATAGAAATTAAACCACTAAAATAAAATGTAAGCCTGATTTAGAATGAGAAGGAAAGGAATGGACAAAAGTTAGGAACGCTACAGGAATAGATTAAATAGGGCTTGACTAGTTGATTAGAAATGAGAAATGAAAGAAAAAGAAAATTCATAAATAAATTATCTAGTTTTGAGTCTAGGTAATTTGGAAAAGATGGGGAGACAGGTTAAGATTGTGAAGGGACTATATTATTTTGGACATGTTGAGTTAACCAAAAAACATCCAGGTAGGGCTTTCTATCAGGGAGTTAGTGGCAAAGAGAATAAGGCTGGAAATTAGGGAGGCATCTACATTAAGATGAGGGAAAGAATGTGAGATTGGGGACAGGTCCATAGCCTCAGAATGGACATATAGCTCTCTCACTAATAGCAGTCTCCTTGACTGGGAAGGGCATCCTAACTTGACTGGGAAACATCCTAAACTTCCTGGTTTCCCTCCTGGCTTGCAGATACCCTTTGGCAGTGACCAAGTACCGAGAGTCTGAGCTGGTCAGCAGCAGCATCTACAACCAGAATGATCCCTGGGACCCACCTGTGGTTTTTGAAGAATTTCTTCGTAACAATGAGAACATTGAGAATGAGGTACAAATCCCATTCTATCCTTGCCTGGCCCTCACCTCATCCTTTATAAGCCCTGCCTCTTCCACTTGAATCAGTTCCCTCTTTCTGGATAGTAAAACCAACCAGTGTGTCTGGCATCCAAAAAAGAAAAAACATTCTGGCTTTGGATTGAGAAGAATTTAATTCAAATCCTTCCTCAGATGCTTATTACTTGTTTGAACTTGGAAAAGTCAAACTCCATGGCCCTCAATTTCCCCATTTGTTCAAAAATCCAGATGGCAATGCTCTTTTCAGCTCCAGATCCATGATCCTATATCTCTCTGAAGGACATTGGAAACTCCAATTGTATTATCAAGGCAAAGGACTGAAACAGGATTGGGAAGAAGTGTGTTGGGCATGTCTATTAGCCCTGATATTTATATTAGGTCCAGAGGTCATAAAAGATCTGACTCTTAGTGTAAGGTGGAGCCTAAATATCAATATAGAAAGTCCCTGGGTATTAATGAGATATTTTCTGAATCAAGTCATGCTCAGCAATGTCCTATTGCCCAAATCCCGTTATCTTGCTCTTTCCTCGTTGCCAGCCTTAAACACCTAATTGATTCCCATTCCTTTTTCCCCACAGGACCTGGTAGCCTGGGTAACAGTTGGCTTCCTCCACATCCCCCACTCTGAGGACATCCCTAATACAGCCACACCTGGCAATTCTGTGGGCTTCCTACTCCGCCCTTTCAATTTCTTCACTGAGGACCCATCTCTGGCTTCCCGAGGGACTGTCATCGTGCATCCTCAAGCCAAAGGACCCAACCACATCCAACGATGGACCCCAGATAATGTGGAAGGCTGTTGGAGAGCCTCCCCATTCAACTATAATGGAACCTACAGCCCTGTGTGATGGGGTCTCTCAATTCTCACATAGAAGCCTAAGCCTCTTACTACATCTGTCAATAAACACAGTCAGAGTTCAGCTTCATATATGGCTTTAAGAAAAGGAGAAAGAAGAAATATATATCAAATACATAAATCCAGAGGGGGAGGAGAAGGGGGAGAAAAAGAGAAAGAGAAGGAGGGAGGGAGGAAAAAGGGGAGAGAGAGAAAGAAGAAGGGAGGCATGGACGGAGGGAGGGAGGAAGGAAGGGAGGGAGAGATTATAGCCTCACCTGAGTTACAGTAGTTACAGGAAACTCTCTGATCCCACTCTGAATGTACTCTTTTGATCTTTCTATCGAACTTAAACTCCTTACTATGCATTTTTTCCTCACTCTCTTCTCTAGTCACTTTCACCTTTGATCTGTTCCTCTGCCTGCATCATCAATCAAACCTTCCTGCCATTTTTTGCTGATTCCTCTTTACTCTCTGATCCTTCATCCATTTTGTTCTTACTTAAACAAGCTGATTTTCTCTCATCTGTCAAGCTGCATTATTCTGTATTATACAACTGGCCTCCCTCAGCTCCTTGGGGACTGACTAAACAGAAACCCCAATCTGAAACATACACTTAAATTTATCACCTCCAACAAAGCTAGCCCCTTCCCCCAAATCAGTAAATGCATATATGAGAATTGTTTCTTTCCTGTATTAATTGTATAGTGGACAATATCTTGGGGGAAGAAGCAGGAAGAAACACTGACAGAAAAACAAAGAATTAAAGCATAAGGAAGTAATTCTGCACATCCCCCATGGGAGACACTTATTTGGTATGTTGGATATCAAATCTTATCTTATTCTGTTATTCCATGTGATCTCTTTCACCAAAAGAACTCTCCTAGACATAGTGTCTATTGTCTATTGTCTATTGTCATTGTTTTATTACTCTGTTATCTTTCTCATTTCTTTTAATCATGTGCTGATGAAAAGAACTGGAGGAAATCATAAAGAGTGAGTCTACTACAAATTTATATTATCTATTTCAGGTGGACCCTCACTTCAGAAAAGTAAATATTCTATTCCTTTCTAACCAATTTGCTATTACTCTTCAAGAAACTATTCCAAATAATCTCTTCTTCCTTTAGATTTTTCATGACTAGAAGTCCAGTATTTTGATTCACAGACCAGTTCTATACCGTATTTCCTCCTACTCTCAGACATAACAAAAAAAACATAGACCCATCCTGAGCCCCTATTACTATACAACTTAGATGACTATCCTATCTCTCCATTTCAAAAAGATATTTGCTCTCACCTCATTCCATGGTTCCTTGCCCTTGTTACTCAATATTTAAATATTTTTCACAACTAGAAATTAACATGCCTATATTATTTACTTATTGTAGTTTTTCCAAATACCAAATATCCACCCTTCCCTGAGCAACTCCAATTTTGTAACAAATAACACTGGCTTTCTGACTCATGAATCCATGGTAAAAGAGACACTCTACATTCCTCTCCTTTTCTGTGGAATTCTTTTCTTGTTTCTCTGCTCCACTCTCATTGATCTCTAACTTTATTGTCCCAAGTTTTTAACTTCCTTTCTATTACCTGACTTTTATTCCATATACCTCTTTTAATAGACTTTCATTGGACACTCTACCATCTAAATGCAATTTTTATTCCTATAAAAGTTTATTTGGATGGCATCTAAGTTTAACGTTATTCCAGCAAATTCTACTTCATGCTTGGTTTTTTCCACTCATTGTCCTCTTCTTTATCAAAGAGTCAGTTCACCTTGAAATCCTCTTTCTCCTTCTCTTTCATTTCTTAGGACTAGGAGCTCACCTAGAGCCCAGAATTGTGACAATAGATGCTAGCAGAAAACTCATAGCCCTGGATGCTTAAGAACCTACTGGCATGCTTTCAGGAAGAGTGTGGTGTTCTTGGAGCTTAATAGTTCATGGTACATTTGAAAACAATAGCAATTCAGCATTAGAAGATGCTTGAAGAGTACTGAATTGAAGGTTTAACAGAATAGACCTATTGATTATACAAAGTGTATTCTGGCCATGCCAGAAGATATGACTCTTCAAACTCTTTCAGAGACCAGAAACCCTTAAACTAGATGAAGATGTTTCCAACAACAAAGAGGGGGAAAACATCTGTATTAAATTGATTTCAATTAACATCTAGATAGAGACTAAAGCCATACAACTAAGTCTAGATTTCAGGACAATGACTTTACTTAACCATTCAGAAGCTATCAGGAAACTTCACTCATTGAGAACTATCCAGAGTACTGGAGACAGCATCTCCTTATTCTAGTTCTAATTTGATTGAGCCTTACCCTGTTAACATCCATTAATCCTTAAATCAGTCATCTGCCTAAACCCATTCTAACAAATTCTGTGTCACTGCCCTATGATAACCTACGTCTCTTTGGATTTTGGCTACTGCTTACATCTGGGTTTTTTTTTTTTTTCTTTCCTTGATTGCTTTTTTCCTCCTCTCCCTTTGACTTGGAGAATCATTCCCTTGCCTAAAGGAATATAAATTTTGATAACTTAAACCTCACAAGATATCTTGGGATATAAGGACTAGATTTTTTTCTTCTTCCCTACTTATTTATTCTATCATTTAAAAGAAAACTGGAACAATTAACTCTTTTGTCCCATGTAATTTCATTTATGATTTCTTGAAATAGATTTGAAAACGATTTCTGAAAAGCCAGGCTTTAGTAAAGCTCATTGGGATTTAAATGGAGCTATTTGACTATACCCAAATCATTCTGGTTCTCACTAGTCATTATTTGGCTTTTGATGACTTAGAGTGAGTATAAAGAGCAATTGTTTTTGTTCTGGCCAAAAACCTAGAAGTTTTTTCCCTCCCATAATGATTTTTTATCTAAGTGGTAGAAAAGGGGGAAAAGTTACTAAAATCACAGTTTGGGGGGCTGCCCATGAATTATAATTTAGCTTTTGGTAGTCTGCTTAATGTAAGATTTTTGTCCGGTGCCAAACAAGTAGGCATGTACTAGACAAACTAAATCATATCAATCTTGATATTTTCACTATAAATAAAACCATATTTTAAAAAGGTAGTTACAACTAAATAGAAACATGGCTCACAATTTCTCCTTAGAAAGGTAAAGAATTTACAAAAAGGGATAAGTAGCATGGATATAATTCCATAACCAAAAGCAACTAGAAATGCCACTTCCCAGATACTTAGTCATTTCATATTATTGTAGTAGTGGTAGTTGTTCTTGTTTAGTAGCAGTAATAGTTGAATAGTAATAGTAGCAGTAGTAGTAATAATAACACTAATTGCAGTAGTAAATAATGGTAATAATAGTTAACATTTATATAACTTTACAAAGTTATATAAAGGTTTGTTTACAAAGTGCTTTACAAATATCGCATATGATCTTCATAACAACCCTGGTAGATAAGTGATATGATTATCCCATTTTACAAATAAGGAAAATAAGTAAGGGACTAAGTTACTTTTCCAACATCACACTGTTAGTTGGTGTCCCAAATCAGTTAGTATCTGAGGTTTTGCTGACACCATGATAAGTATGAAGAAAGACCATCATGAAGACAATTACAGCTTGTGGCAATATCTGATGCATAAAATGAGATGGTAAAAGAAATACTATGAAGAATTCAACAAGAATCTCCCCAAGTATGTTAGCCATACTTTAGTACTCGATGACTTCAATTCAAAAGTGATTATATAGGAGGATTCAAAATATAGTCATAGATACATACATATGAAACAGTTTGTGTGTGTGTGTGTGTGTACAGAGAGACAAAGACAAAGAGACAGGGAGAATTCAATAGTAAGAAATAAGACAGGAAAGACCAAAATGTATAGACAATACATAAGTTTCACTTTATATCTATAGATGTTGAATGCTTTCTTCAAGAAGACAGTCATAGTAATATTACCAAAACAATTCTCATTTTCTAAGATAAGAAACAACTAGTTACCAATGTGGGATTTATTTCAAAGTCAGATATTTAAGTTCAGTAAGACTACAACTTGTTAGAGTAATGATCAAAATCAGTACCAAATGAGAAGAAAAAAGAAAAAATGAGAATCAGATATGACTTCCATCCGAGACAGCTCTAACCTGAATTATATAATAACATATAAATGCTGAAAGTTGGAAAATGACTAAAAGAATGAAAGCCAATACAAACTATCATTATTTCCTTCAAAGCTTTAACTACTATAAATAAATTGCCACAAAGAAACCAAAAAAGACTACTAACTGCCTCAGCCAGAAAATGCTTAATTTCCTAGCTAAAAAGAAATATAGTAGTCAAGATCAACAGTAGGTTAGAATATAAACATGTTTACAAATTTTTACACTGATAATGATAGAAATTATGAGCAAAATAACTTTATAAAGCAATGAGAATCTGTAAAAGAAAAAACAAATTTACCCAAAAAACCCTTGTTGAGAAACCCAATTAAGCAGATGAGTTGAGGGCATTTCAGGAGGAAACTAGGTAGAGAAGAAACAAGGGGAAATTGGGGAGAGGGGTGGAATCTGGCAATGGTTTTATAACAAAGTATTTTTTCCAACAATTACAGTGGAGTCACTACATTTGAACCCAACATCATAGTCTCCAATGTTTTGCATAAGCAAGTAGAAATTACACAAAAGAAACAAATATGAGAAAAGTGGCTAGACCAGGCCTATTTTATAAAGAGGCAGTCAGTGTTGGTCATTTAATGGCAATGAGGAATATAAAAGCCTGAAATGAGGAAAGATAGCAAATGCTTAGAAAAAACATGGAACTTATAATTATCATGCAGTGAATGCCATGAAATGCAGTGAAAAAATATCAGTCAATATTGAACCACATGCTTATTTTGCTGTCACTACAAAATCTTCAGGAAAATTATCTTTAAAAGTATCAAAGGCATTCTTGATGAAAGGAACTGGCAGAGTGATATGATAGTTTACATCAAAGACTGTCTTTAAAGTCACTGAAGGGTATAGAAAATATAGCTCCCACAGTGCCTGTTTGCTTACTTTTTTTTAAGAAAGACATTATTATTTATTAAAATCTCTCCTTCAACAATTCCCATGGACACGTCATTAAAAATCATATAATTCATATTGAGATATAACAACAAAGGTAACTAATTCAAGCATGATATAAAATAGGGAAACATGCTTGTCAAAGATATTTGCCACTGTTGTGGAGAGTGACAAAAATGGATTCCTTATTAATCAACCAAAGAGCTATATGAATGAATAATAATATATATTGGATATCTTTTGATAATGAAGAATAAAAATGGACAATACATATTTTCCACTGGTATCCACTCAAAGTCAAGATCACTAGACAGAAATTCCCAGAATGCCTGGCAGAACTTAGGGAGGATTTATGATCATAAATAGATAAGAATTGCATATAAGGGGCAGCTAGGTGGCGAAGTGGATAGAGCACCAGCCTTGAATTCAGGAGGACCCGAGTTCAAATCTGATCTCAGACACTTAACACTTCCTAGCTGTGTGACCCTGGGCAAGTCACTTAACCTCACCTTCAGGGGGGAAAATAAATAAATAAATAAAAATAAAAGAATTGCATATAAGTGTTGATATATTATAATCTGTTTGATTGGAGGGGAAGAAAGAAAGAAAAAAAGAAAGAAAGAAAGAAAGAAAGAAAGAAAGAGAGAGAGAGAGAGAGAGAGAGAGAGAGAGAGAGAGAGAGAGAGAGAGAGAGGGAGGAAGGGAGGAAGGGAGGAATAAAATTGTCAGGAACACTGAAAAGTAGTCTGGTAGAAACTAACGTAGACTAAAATCTCACAAAATAAATTCAAAATGGGTACATGATTTAGACATAAAGAGTGATTTTATCAGCATATTGGTGGAGTATGGGGAAAAATTACCTGTCAGATCTGTTGATAAGAGAAAAAGAGTTCATGACCAAAGAGATAGAGGAGTTCATGGGAATTAAAATGAATAATTTTGATTATATAAAATTACAAAGTTTTTGAACACTTTTCTTCTATTGATCTCTCTCTGATATATCATAATTCACTATCAAGAGTTTCTTTCTGAAAGATAAATTTGATAAAAGAGAAGAAAGAGAAGTTTTTAAGAAGTTGAAGTTATATTTTTAGTTTGACTTTTTTTTATTTACTGATTTAAAGATAGTGTCTTAAATTAGTATTTCAAAGAGGTATAATATTCTCCATTTCTGCCTTTAAATTTACAGTGTCAAAGCAACGATGACACAGAACATGTCCTTTTGTCCCAAGAAGATATATATATTGAATTTGTAATTAAATTCAGAAAAACATTATATGTGTTGTAGCTAATCCGGTGTCCTTAATTCATGTATTTCTTTTTCTTTTGTCTTTTAAAACTTCATTCTGTGGACTCATAATCCCTGAATACTGAAGTGTTTTTTTTTTCCTTTTCCTTATTTTGACATTGTAATTGTAATGTTTTAATTTTAATTTTGCAAATCTTTTGGTTTAATTCTGTGAGTCTATCTATACCACTGGACTCAAACATCTGCATTATTTCTTTAATTATTCGGTTAATTTAAATCTGTCCTCAAAATGTAAAACAGTCTAAGACAGTTTTGAGTTTGGGGGTAGGAGAGTTTGTACTTAACAAAATTTTATTCAGTATTCATGATTATTGTCTAGGGAAGATTAATAACGATATTCTATACTATCCTAGATCATGTGAATTATACTAAAGATGTTTTTTGGTTTTACATCATAATGACTTGCCCCCCAATTTCCACCCTCCATCCCTCTGAGGCACATTTTTCTGTAGCAGCTGCCTTTTGCATTGTATTGTTCTGACAGACGTAATTTGAATCAGGTCTGAAAGAGTGCCAGAATAAAATATATTTTGATATTGAAAAAAAAAAAACTTTTTTGTACAAGGAAAAGCAACAAAACTAAAAAAAAAAAAATCAGGAAACTGGATTTTAAAAAAATCTTTGCAACAAATTTCTCTGACAAATGTTTTATTTCTCAACTATATAGGGAATTAAGCCAAATTTATAATTAGTCCCAACTGGTCAATAGCCAAAAGACACACACATTTTTCAGTGAAAACCATCAAAGCTATCGATAGTCATGTGAAAAATTTCTGTAAATAACTAATAATTAAATAAATTAAATTAAAACAATTCTGAGGTACCACCCGACAGATTGACTAAGATGACACTTTTTTAATTACATGCTGGAAGGGATGTGGAAAATTGGTATACTAAGATACTATAAGTAGACTTATGAATTAATCTAACCATTCTGGAAAACGATTTGGAGCCATAGCTCCAAAGCTATTAAACTGTACATATCTTTTGATCCAGCAATTCTACTACTAAGTCTATATCCCCAAAGAGATTAAGGAAAGAGAAAAGGTACCTATATGTATCAAAAATATTTATAGTAGCTCATTTTGTGGTAACAAAAAATTGGAAACTGAGGGAATGCCCCTCAGTTAGAATGGTTAACAAGTTATGATATATGAGTGTCATTAAATACTATTTTACAATAAGAAATGATAAAGGGAATAGTTTTAGGAAAAAAAATCAGGGAAGATTTATATGAACTAATGCAAAGTGAAATAAGCAGAACCAGAAGAACAATTTATACAGTAACAACAGTATCATGAAGACAATAAACTGTAAGAGACAAAAACCCATGACATTATAAAGGACTTGTAATGAAAAATGCTATCCATCTCTGTGTAGAAAACTGATAGTCTCAAAGCACAGACTGAAGCATTTTTTCACTTTATTTTTCTTATTCCTTTTTCCTGAGAACATTGCTAATGAAGAAATTTGTTTTGCATAACTTCATATTTGTAGGTTTTTGTCTTTCTTGCCCTCTTAATGGATAGATGAAGGGAGAGAATTTGTAACAACATAAAACTGAATTTTAATTTTAATAAGCTATAAAAATTGAATGGAAAATTTTTCCCCTGAGGCAATTGGGGTTAAGTGACTTGCCCAGGGTCACACAGCTAGGAAGTGTTAGATGTGATTGGAAATTTTAACAGCAGCACCAAGAGCAGATACTAGATGTTATTTTCTCTCCTGGATTTAATATGAGAAATGAAACAATGGGAATGACTAGAGAGATGTAAAAAATGTTCTTTATCACTACAGCTTGTCTATGTCATTGGAACCACAGCAAAAGCAGGTACTTTATGGGGAATGTGGAGGAATTGAATATCCTTCTCATTTCCTTTTCTCCTGTTCTCCTGAGTGCTATTGTCACCTGTTTTTCAATTTGTTTCTTTTATCTATATAAGTCCCCCACCACCATCACAGGAATGAGTATTTATTACTTTATGTATTTATTACTTTATGTCCATTTGTCTTTGGTTTGATTGTGCAGTGGCACAGCTATGGTAGTTTTAGCAATGTAGTAAATGTCTCATCAGTTGACTAGAAGTTTTCTTCCTGTCTCAATTCTGGGATCTCAAGCCCTGGTCCATTGTTAGAGAATCTCTACGTAGGGACATTTTCGAGGAATAGATCCTGGATGTTTATTAAAAAGTTATGAACTTTAAGGAATTCAGGCCTCTCAAGACACACTCCCCAAGACTAAAAACCCTAACTTTCCTTAGTGGTCCTTTCATGTGGTTTTAGGAAGGAAGGGGGGAAAGAATAAAAGAATCTGTTCAGACTTTCAGTTTCATGGTTCACTCTGACCTCCCAATTTGTGCTATTCAGTGATCACTGATTATCCATATTTTTCTTTCTACCTTCCTTCCTCTATGGGAAGATAACAAATCACCCTGATTCTGAAATGAAGTTTTGTCCTAGCCATTCCAAAAATATTTAAAGGGAATGGGCTCTCTCCTGTCCCAAGGGGAAATTAACATCTTCTTTCCAATCCCTAATAACTCTTAAGAATTCATTAATTCATCTTGCCACAGTATAAGCCCAGACATTCCAATTCTGACTTCACTATCTTCATCTATGCTATAGTTTCCATATCAAGAATCATTTTAAAGTCTTGCTTATTTTTTTGTCCTACCTATGCCTATGGTTACAATCATGTCCTTTTTGGGTTCTGATTTCCAACTTCCAGTTATCTCTGTGATTTTTCTATGAGCATTCTCCAAAAATGTTCTACCCTTCTGAAGAGAGAAAACTTCAACTATGACTTGTTATGACAAAAAAAACACTGATCAAAAATTCAGAAGACCTATATCATAGTTTCAGCTCTGACATTTGTTAACTGTGTCACCTATCACCCCTGAGATCACAAGGTTCCTTGTCTCATCATCTATAAAATAAAGGTAAATAAAATAATTTCAAAAGTCCCTTCAACTTCTAAAAATCATAGGGTCATAAATTTAAAGCTAAAAGGGAATTTAGAGGCTCAGTCCAACCTTCTCACTTTTTCATTTATTTATCACTTATTTTATGAGTATTATCTCTTCTCACTGCCCCCTCTATGGAATAAAAATAAAATGGGGAATATCTTCATAACAAATACGTGCAATGCAGCAAAACTAATTCCAACACTGGCCATGACAAAAAACAAAAAAAAACAAAACAAACAAAACAAAACAAAAAAAAAAACCCACTACATCTCATTTGTTTTTTTAAGTCTCCTACCTCTTTATTAGTGTGTTTCATCTTCTGTTCTCTCTAGATTTGTGCCAATCCCCTCATTTTATAGATAAAGTAACTGATGTTGGGGAGATTAAATGACCTGCCCAGGGTCACACAGCAAACAGATACCTGAGGCAGGATTTGAGCTCATTTCTATCTT
Source organism: Sminthopsis crassicaudata (assembly GCF_048593235.1). Lineage (NCBI taxonomy): Eukaryota > Metazoa > Chordata > Mammalia > Dasyuromorphia > Dasyuridae > Sminthopsis > Sminthopsis crassicaudata. The sequence continues at coordinate 90,829,515 of NC_133621.1, read as the reverse complement.
GACACCAAGCCTAATGTTTTATCCACTATCAATGAGGTGCAACAAATCTTGATGAAGTACAAATCACAAAGGAGGGGAATTATCCAGAATAAATTTACAAGCTCACATCATCTCCAGATCAAGGAGCCAAGCTTAATTATAACTCCACAAAATGGGCAAAATTCCTAATGAGCTTGCAATTAGCAAGGTGGAAAAAGACCCAAAACAAGATATGATAACTATGCTAATTGTGTACATCAGTAAATCAATTGATAGTTGTGATTGTCCTATTTATATAAGTAGAATTGCAAGTTGACATCTTTAGTTTAATCTCCTGATCATATGTGGTAACAAAATAGCTCTATCTATACACGATAATGTTGATACAAGATAATTCTGCCTTTTCCTCACTGGGATTCACTCAGACTAAGAACAGTTTTTCCAGATTCATGTGTGATAAATGAATAGATAAATGATATCTATAAAATATAAATGAAATCAGGTTAGTGATTGTCTCAAGCCTTCATTTAAGGCATTATTTTCATCTTCTAAGAATCTCTAGCTTTTTCCAGCTGCCTTTAAAGATAAACTAGGGAAATTTTTATAATTTTCTAAATTCTCCCTTCCCTATGGGAGAATTACCTATGAGCCAGGGAATAACCTAAAGACAAAGAGCAGTTGGAAGACAGTAAAGCAAAAAGCCTAGAGATATGGATGTGGATATAATTATAGATATATATACACACAGAGATATACACATTCAGAGAGAGAGAGAGAACTTACAGTCCCTGAGTAATTGAGAACTGTTCAAAATGAACTTTTTCTTGGAACTTCCACTGCAGACTAGATATAGAATCCTGTCTGCACTCCAGTCACTACCCACCCCAAAAAAACTATCTCTGCAAATCTCTTCTTCCTACCACTATCCTCTGACCAAACACCATTTCTGCTCCCACTCCTATATTTCTGTTCTTTCCTATCTGCATAACATGCTTGCCTCTTTTCCTATCCCTAATTTCCTTCTCTTCCAGCTTTACTTTAGACATGACACAGTGGATAGAGTTCTTGACCAGAGTTCAGATTTAATTTCAGATATCTACTACAAGCTATATGATTCTGTGTCACTCATTTAATTGCTGCTTGTCTCAGTTTCCTCAACTGTAAAATGGTGATGATAATAGCATCTATCTTCTACAGCACTCCTAAATGAATCTTTAGCACATAACATTTATCCCACCTGTAATATATATGTAATTTATCATCAGGCTCAAGGATCAATTGAGGTAATGTTTGTTAAGTTTGTGGCACTATACCTGACTTATAGTAAACACTTGATAAATGATTCTTTCTTTTCTCCTCTCTGTGCTATGGCCTCAGACTGGCCAAGGCCAAGCATGAATCACACTGTCCCTCTCTTTCCTTATGAGTTCTGGCAGGGTCCTACAGATATAGGACAAGGTCTCTGCCACTTTGCTAGTATCAGCTTTTCCTGGGAAAATCTCTCTCTCCCTTTACTACCTCATATCTCTCTCTAACTCTTCATGTCTTTTTATCTATCTATCTCCTGGCCTCTTTCAGTCCTTGTTTATCCCTGTGTACTAAGTTAGACTAGGCTACCACTCAGAAAATCTGGTTAACAATTAACTTATTTAATCAATGTGTTCATTAATTTAGCTTATTTAGTAACATCAATTTAGCTTGGTTAACTTATTGATTTAGCTTATTTAGTTGACTTATTCATTTAGCTTATTTGGTTAACTTACTGATTTAGCCTATTTAGCTGATTTAGTTAATGCCTAAAGTTGCCCTAATTTTTTTGCTTGAAGATCTTCAGGTGCTCCCACAAGTTATGTATGTGGGGTGAGAGAATGATACCTGTTAGACTGTGCTTTGTGGGACAACTGTATTGTCCGCCCACCCTGCTCATTTCCTCGGTCTGCAATTTCATAGAACAGAGAACAGGCTCATTCATGACTAATTGATGTGCTAAATAAGTAATTAATGAACTAAGATTATCTCTTATTTGGCCACCAGATGGCACTCTGAATACTTACAAGTAAACTTCCTTTCTTGAGAGCTTTCAACTGAGCAACTTCTTAGGTTAATAGGATCATGGATGGAGAGCTGGAAAGTTCATCTAAACCTTCTTGATTTATAGATGTGAAATTGAGGCTAAAAAGAGAGCAAGTGATTTGCCTAAAATCACACAGCTATTAAGTGTCCAAGCAGGGATTTGAACCCAGCTTCTCTTACCCCAAATCCAGAGTTATTTCTATGTTTTAGTAGAGGTCTAGAGAGATATGATCTGGAATATTCCCAAATATCATTTGTGTTCTTCAAGCCTCCATACTATATTTGGACTCTTCCTTCTTCAATCACAGCCCACCTGAAGGGTAGGCATTAAGTTGGAATAAAACATACTGTTGAGGTTCAAAAGAGACCTCAAAAGGTTGGGGTTGCAGACCCCAGACCACCATCACATGAAGTATCTTGAAAGAATTTGCCAGCTTTAACCCATCTCCAAGTTAAGGGGCAAGGTTTATTATAATTATAACACCAATTGAAGTGGGCTGAGTTCCAAAAGGATTTTAGCAAAGAATCGGAGCAAGAAGATAAATTTACAGAAAAAGATAGAGAAATTTGGTTCTTCAAGTCACTGATAGGCTAATTTTATGGCCCAGAGGTAGAAATGAGGAGTCGTCTGATGGGCATCTCAAGATTATCATTGACCAACATATTGTTATCTGGCAATCAGCAATGTTTCTAGGACTCTAGTACAGTGTTCCTAAAGCCAGAAGACCTTAGGATCATTGACAAACAGATTGTTAGAATAATAGAACTGCAAAGGTCTAGGGTCTTCAGTATTACTGGTCTATTTCTCCTAGAATCTGTACCCTATCAATATCTTCATGCCTCTTGTTATAGAATTGACCCAAGTGCTTCATTTCTATCTTCAACATCCTCATCTATGACACAGTGTATAACAGTTTCAGAGATCTCATTGCTTTGGTTTTAATTCTGTTTGTACTGATAGAAACAATCAAATCCTTCCATGTGGGTCCTGGTTTCTGTCTCTAGTATTTTCCTCAGAACATTTTCTAAATCAGTGATGTCAAGCTCAAATCAAAATGAAGGCCATGGGACCATACACTTATAGACCATATGCAAGAATTTCTGCAGGCTGCATATTAACTTTAAAAACAACATGTTAACATTATCTTTGTTTTATTATGTGGGAAGTTAGGTGGCATAGTGGATAAAATGCTGAGCCTGAAGTCAGACAGACTCATCTTCTGAGTCCAAATTAGGTCTCAGACATTTATTGGCTATGTGATCCTAGACAAGTAATCTAATCCTGTTTGCTTTAGTTTCCTCATCTATAAAATGAACTGGAGATGGCAATGGCAAACTACTCCAGTATTTCTGCCAAAAAAAAAAACAAAAAAAAAACAAATGGAGTCACAAAGAGTCAGACATGACTGAAAAATGACTAAACAATATAGGAAGTTTTACAAAGAAATATTTACTTCTGAGTGAGATGATCATTAATAACTAATGATTTGGAGAGATCTGGAATTCCCCATTTTTTATTTCAAAGTTCAATTTGTTGAAGGGCATTGAATTAACTTTCTTCAATCTCCTCAAGATTCTACCCAGCCTTGCAAGAAATCTCTAAACTAAGGTAAATTCTATTTAATCAAGCTTGGTTGGAGATAGATCCTTTTGTAAAGATTGCCTAAGACTGTAAGTTAGAAATAAATGATACAAAGTTCAATAAAATAGGTCCAGTCCCCATTGTAATAATCATTGTCTCATTAATTGTTTTAATTAATCAGAGTTAATTGCCACCCTTGGAAATACCCCTCTTCCAAAGACATATAAACCTGTGAGGTGAAGCCATGATTGTTTTTGTCACTTGAGAATCCCCACCACTGACTTCTTTTTATTAAAATGCTAGTGTTATTTTAAAAATTATTAACTACCCAAAAATTATGTCTCTTTAACTTTGAAACATTACACTTCAAAAGTATTATCACAAATATACAAATTTAGTACCCCCCCTCCCAACATGGGGAAGGCAAAATTCCCTTCCCCCATTTTGTACCTTAGTCTCTGGGTAAGGGAAGGGGATTAAGTTCATAACTAAGGATCAGTTCCCATAAAGCACATTTCCAGTTCTAAGTCCAAAAACTGCTCTCAGGATTGAATCCAGGCATTCTCATTTCTGAGAGCTTCCACGACAGCCTGGCTCACTGAACCAGTCTGTAATTCAGACTCCATGGTCACCAAGGCTAAACTCTTGGGTCCCATGGAGACCACCTCCAGCAGTTGAAACTGAGGACAAACAACACAAACAGAAACAAATAATGCCAGCGTCATTCCTCTGAACCAGGGATAAAAAAAAAAAAAAAAAAAAAAAAAAAAAAAAAAAAAAAGGGAAGCAAATCCTTCTTTCATGGTTCAATTCAGGGCATCCATTCTGGGCAAAGCAGATAAGAGTGCAGTCAAAAAAGATGGCAGGAGGGAAAGCAAATGCCTCAGTCTAACCAGTTTTACAGACACAGACAGCCAAAGTAAGAAGGCTTTTCCCCCCTCCCAGATGGTGGGGGACTCTGATCAGAAAGCATCATGTTAGCAAACTGAGCATGCTCAAAAGGTCCCTTAGAGAAACCTGGCTTACATCGCCTCTCTTTTTTTCTGGACTCTTTTTTGAGCCCCTTGGCCAAGGATATGCTAGAGCCAGCTTCAGTCTTTGAAAACTAGTTTTTGAATTTTCAGTGTAAGTATCTATACTTTGAAAATCAACAAATGACATAAATCAGGGCTCAATTTATTTTATTTATTTATATTATATATACATATATAATATAAATATATATTATAAAAATATATATAAATATATTTATTGTTTAGACTTAAGAAAGTGATGGAGAAAATGTTAATAACAGGCTATTCTTTAAATTGTGTCCTGCATGCTTTTTTTTTTTTTTTTTTTTTTTTTTTTTTGAGAGACAATTGTTAAACATTTACCAATACACCCCTACCCCTTGACCTGCTGGAATAGACTAGCATTATAAACAGAAATTCCATAAATCAGTGGAAGTAACTTAAATATAAAGACTTTTCTTCCCAAGAGGAAGAATTGTATCAGTGCCACACCCCTTTAGGGTTTTAGGATTAAACCTAACACATAGTTTTATTACAACATTTCCTTGAGACTTTCAGGGAGAGAACTCTTTTTGATAAATGAAGATATAAATGAATGATAGAATGAATGATTTTTTTAAGATTTCATTTATTCAGACCTGCAGACTATACTTCCCCTCCCTCACCAGGATGGTAAAGAACCTTGAGTTCATACCCTATAAGGATCTATTTTAAAAACTGGGGACAGTTAGCTCAGAAGAGAGGAGACTTGGAGGGGATATGATTTATAGCAGTCTTCAAGTCCTTGAAAGACTGTCATACGGATGAGGGATTAGATTTGTTCTGTTAGGTCCTGTTCAGCAGAACTAAGAACAGTCAGAGAGTAGCAATGAGGCAAGTCTTGGTTTCATGTCAGGGGAAAAAAAAGTCCTAAAAATATGATCTCTCAAAAAGTGGAATGGTCTGCCCTCCCCCCCCCCAGGTAGAGTGCTTCTCCTTATCTGAGGAGCTGCAAGCAAAGGCTGAAAAACCACTTATTAGCTTGCTGGTGGAGATCTTTTTTTGGGGATGTGATTTAAATGGTGGCTAGCCCCAGGCTCTTCTAACTCTGAAATTCTATGATTCTAATCTAAGATTCCTTGTCACTTAAAACTTTCCCCCAGTCATCTTTGGAAATAAATCTAGCCATGGGATTGCTAGATCAAAGGGTATAGACAGTTTAAGAACCCTTTGGGTATAATTCTAGATTGCTCTCCTAAATGGTTGTTACAATTCCACCAACAATGAACTGGTGTCTCAAACTTTCTACATCCCTTACACTATTTGATTAGGGAAAAAGAAAAAGAATCTATATGTTCTAAAATATTTATAGCAGTTCTCTTTGTGGTGGCAAAGAACTGAAAATTATGGGAATGCCCATCAATTGGGGAATGGCTGAATAAGTTGTGCTATATGATGGAGTACTATTATGCTTAAGAAATAAATGTTGAGCTCGATGATATTTTAAAAAATGGATAGATTTGCACAAAATAATAAAGAGAGAAATGAGCAGAACTAAAAGAACATTGTATATAGTAACAGCAATATTTTAAAGAACAATTTTGACTAAGTCACTTTGACTAATATAAATATCTAAATTAACTATAAAGGACCTATGAATGGAAGATGCTGCTTGCATTCAGAGAGAGAACAGATAAATAGAAGCAGGTATAGAATGAGTTATATGTATATATTGTATGTGTGTGTATTTGTGTCTAATAGTAGGGTGGGGAGAGAAATTTATGTTCTAATTTTATTATATATTTAAAAGAAATAGTACTTTGTACATAATAGATTCACAGTTTCATATGCAATCATTAAAAATAAAATAAATAAACCTTTTATTGTTTTTTAAGCCTTTTTTTCCCCTCCTTGTAACCAGTAGAAATGATAACTTTCTTTACAGGAATATGTTTATAACTTTACAGAGTCGTTACTTGAAGAAAAGAAAGTTAAAAGAAAAATCAACAAGAGTGGTTGCCCTTTTTCTTTTTTTTTTTCTCCAAGAAGGCGAAAACCCTGGGCAAGAGCTGGAAAAACATTTGCAATCATAACTGATTCCCAAATAGATTCGAATCCTTAAGTCAATTTTTCTTAAACCCATAAGAGATTTTGCTGGTCTTTTCTAAAAATCCCTACTAAATTATCTTGTGTCCCAGTACCCAGATCTATCAAGATCTAAGAAGATAAAGAACTAACTGTGGTGGCAGAAAATGTGAATTAGAATTCTGCCTCTGACACTTACTAAACTTGCAATAAAGGGTAAGTCTCAGTTTCCTCTTTTATAAAATGGGTTCATACTATTCCCACCTATTTTGCAAAGTTGTTATAAGGGTAGTAGTTTGCAAACCTTAGTTTGTATAAATGAAAGCTATTATTATATGGTAAAAGTTTTGCCTGATGTTCATTAGAATGAAAATGAAGTTAAGCATGTTCTCCCTTAAATCTTCTCTTGGTTTTTGTTTTTTGTTTTTGTTTTTGTTTTTGTTTTTTAGTTCTTTATCTTGTTCAACTCCCCTGCCCAGGAGGCAATTGGGGGTTTACTCCAGAGTGATAGCATGAGGAAAGTTGGAAAGAAGTGCTTTCTTTCCAGTGTAACTGCTGTCCCTTTGCCTTCCTTCAAGATCCTTTGCCAACCTGTACCATTACATTGTGTACCCGTTCACAAGCCGCCAGTCCCAGGGTCCCTTCTCCCAAGATCTATCCTCTCCCTCCACCCTGGCTGTGAACATGAACCAGACTCTGAGAATCACTCACCATCCACTAGCTTAATGACACCTGTGGTCGACTGTCATGTGTCACTGCCAATGTACCAACCCCAAATAAATTTGCCCCAGCTGCTAAGAACTCCTATAGTTACAGCTCTATTCCATACTGTTCTTTTATTACCAGGGCTCATATTCCTTGGTTCTCCTTGTTGTCAGTCTTGTCCTATTCTTTATGATTCCCAAATACACTGGAGTGCTTTGCTTTGTTCTTCCCCTGCTCATTTTGCAGATAAGGAAAAGGAGGCAACCGGGGTTGCGTAACTTGTCCAGGATCACCCACCTAGCAAGTATTGGAGAACAGGTTTGAACTCACTTCTTCCTGACTCAAGCCTAACCACCTTCAATAATTAAGTTTCTATCCTAGGTAAATCCTCTCTGCCCCCATGCACTCCCATTCAAATTAGACCCTGTGAATTTGGGTGCAACTAGTAGGTCTTTGGAAGGTGCATGGAAGACTCAAGAGGGAACTCCAGATAGTCTTTCTCTAAGTAAGTATCTTCCTGCTTCAGTGGGGAAAGTCATCTTAGGTCATTCCCTGACAATTGCTTCCTCTTCATTTAAAAATAAAGTCTCACCACTGAGTTTATTTTTAACCTTCTCTCCCTCAAAGTCAGTAGACAAAGGTCTTTAAAAGCTCTGGAAGAGGCTGCCTGGGACCATGTTGGTTGTTTAAGTACATGTTCAATATCTGTGCCCAACTCCCACAACCGCCTTTCTGCATCATAGAACTCTTCCTAATTTTCACCCAGGTCACAGTTCTATGATAAAACACAAAAAAGACTCAGATAAGCAGCCAACCATAACTCTTACACTGCGGTCAGAATTTCTATCCTCTGGGTAGCAATTTCCTCCTAAGAAACTAAGGGAAAATTTTGTCTATTTTCTCTCCTGTTCATCAGCAGACCCCCCGAGGCCATGCTCAGAGGCATCTGTGGCTACACAGAACATTGTGTTATAATCAGGTATCCTCAGAACATTGCCTCCTGGCAAGCTGGCTTTTAATTGAGCAGAACCCTCCTGACTCGGGAGAGTCTAGAGGCACTTTATATGGCTTACCTCAACCAAAAGGTCGATTTGAAGAGAGACCTACTTGCTTACAGGTTTGAGCAAATGACTTCACCATTTTTTGCCTCAGTTTCCTCATCTGAAACTGAAGATAAGAATAAATGTAAGATCTACCTCTAAAGGTTGCCATGAGGTTTAAATGAAATGATGAATATAAAAGAATTTTGCCCATTTTAAAATGCTATATAAATCTCAGTTACTATTCATTGAATGAAACTAAGTGAGTATAGCAGCTGTGGTCCACCCCACCCCAGTCAAGGAAGCCCCACCCCTACTTTTCCATCACCGAAGTTCCTCATGTTAAAATGGCCTTGAATTTATCTCAAAGGAAGACAATTCTCTTCTTCCTTACTCTTTGACCCTCAGATATTGCCATTGCCATTTCTGATCTCAGCCAGCTTGCAGAGTTGCCTGGAGAGCATCCTGTAATTGTCCCAGATGTGATTCCATATCTGTGCTAAAAATAGCCATGGCATCAGCAATTGCCATTGCAGAGGATTTGATTCCAGTCTACAAACTATTGACCAAATGCTGAAAGAAAGGCAACTCTTTAAATTGGCTTCATCTCTGGGAGGGCAAAGAACACAGCTATCTCTGGGGCTTCGTCTGGGGCTTGATATATTCTCCCCAATTCCCTTCCCAGAAGTCTCCAATGGTCTCCGGAGTTCTTGACGTGGGCCAAGTGTCCATCCTGAGAACAATATTGTTTTTCCCCTATTATCTGGATTTGACATCAATAGAGATTGTTGTTGTTGCTGTTCCGTTGAGTCCAATTCTAGGAGGGTGGGGGGAGTATTTCTTAGCAAAGATACTTAAATGATTTGTCCTTTCTTTCTCCAGCTTTTACAGATGTGGAAACCAAGATAAATAAATTGAAGTGACTTGCCCAGGACCTAATTTGAACTCAAGGTTTCCTAATTCCAGTCTCAGAATTCTATCCATTATGTCACCCAGCTGCCATTCAGGGAAGATAAGTTCAAATTTTGTCTCCATCAGTTAGTTGTATGAGTATGACCAAGCCATAAGATCAGAATAGGAGCTAAAAGGGATCTATCTCATTTTGCAGAAGCGAAAACTGGGGCTCACAGAAATTAGGTGATTCACTCAAGATCACACGTAGTTAGCAGGAAAAATAGAAATTAAACCCAGGTCTATGGACTCTAAATCCAGTGTTTTTTCCATTACATCAAGTCACCACTTCTCTGAGACTCAGTTTTCTCATCTGCAAAATGGGAAGTCACAATACCTAGAGTGCCTCCCTCACAATATTGTTGTGAAAATTAAAAGTAATAATGAATATGTAAAGTACTTTGCCATATGTAAAGCAGTTTCTATACATCACTTGTAATAATTTTTTATGATGATCCACATGAAATTGTATTGTTCTATATAGATTGAGTACTCAAGGTTATACAACTTACTCCCCATGAGACAATGAGGCAATAGATAGACATAGAGTCAAGAAGGCCTGTCTCAGGTACTTGAGAATTGTATGACCTTGGGCAACCCTTAACCTTTCTCAGCCTTAGTTTTCTCATCTGGACAATGGGAGAAATGACAGCACGTATCTCCCAAGTTTGTGGTGAGTATCAAATGATAGATGGTAAGTAAAATATATAGGGTTATATGATGTAATTGTTATTATTAACTTCTCCAAATCTCACTTTCATCATCTATAAAATGAAGGGATTATATGAGACTTAAGCTCCTATGTACAACTAATGCCAAGATGGTCATGGCATGAACATTGTGGCAATTCATCCAAATGGAAATACCTTGATCTAGCATGTGAAAGCCCAAGTCTGTTTTACTTTGTTTTTCCTGAAAAACATATTGGAAGTGGATTGGTGCAGTCATTAACTCTCTTCTTTATCTGCAAAAATTATAAGAAGCAATCCTGTGCAGAAAGGGGATAATAGTCATAGACATAAGATATTGCCCAGGACTCACTTCCCTCCCAATGCTTTCCTAAGGGGCCACACTCCCAAAGCTCTTCAGTAGATTTCAGATCCTCTCCCATTCACCATATTCCCCTCCCCTGGACAAAATTTCCTCTTCTTCTTTTGAGTCACCTGAGACAAAGATTGAATTTAAAAAAAAAAAAAGAATTTTACTAGCAACTAAAAATAACAAATTAATAAAACTACTTTCATGGGGCAGAGTTGAAGAGTTACAGTGTCCAGACAGGAATTTCATACTAAGATATCTCTAAACTAACCATATATGGCCAACAGAGCTTCTCAGGACTCATTAACCCCATTCCCACCCACCAACTAGGCCTGGCCTCTGTGAACAGTTAAATGCCACACGTCCTCCAGAGAATATGATCATTAGTCTGCCAATCCAAGTTTTCTTCCCTTCCATCCTAGTGTCCCACCATTCTCATAAATCTTAGCTTCAGGGCACTTTCAGCTCTCGGTTCATTTGCTGGATTAACTAATAAACTCAATTAAACCTTTCACTTAACAATTTATCCAAATCTACAAATGCTTATAACAGCACTCACAGTGAGAACTGGTTAGTTGTTCATTCTTGGAGAGGACCAAAATGGCATCACTATGTTAGAGTCAAGTATCCAACTCTGGCTGATCAGACCAGTATGAGCTCAGAATACTCTGCCAACACCCTCAGTGATAATATTGTAACAGCAACAGAGGAATCATTATGTGTTACTTCACCATCACTTGTTCCATCCACTTCATTTGATCAAAACCATTTTTCTCTTTAACTTCAGAAATCTCGTCTGATCCCAACTTCTCATCCCTCCTTTCCTAAGCAAGATGTGATTAAGACACTAAAGTTAGCAATGCATCAATAGTTTTAGGAATGTGTGTAACTGGGGACTTAAAAATCCATGCACGTACAGAATCTTTCTGAACATCACTTAGAATTAGGCTGCATTGTATAGGCGAGGACAAGTTTCAAAGCCTCCACAATGGTTCAATATATCAAGACTAAAGTCATTCTGAGAGTACGTTGTTCCTGAACTTCTACCCGAAACTAGAAGATTATGTTCATACATCTTCTCAGCAAGGGATTTTCTTTCTTTTTTTTTTTTTTTTTTTGGAATTTTTTTTCACAGTATATATGCATGAGTAATTTTTTTATAATATTATCCCTTGTATTCATTTTTCCAAATTATCCCCCCCTCCCTCCATTCCTTCCCTCCGATGACAGGCAATCCCATACATTTTACATGTGTTACAGTAAAACCTAGATACAATATATGTGTGTAAATACCATTTTCTTGTTGCACATTAAGTATTAGATTCCGAAGGTATAAGTAACCTGGGTAGATAGACAGTAGTGCTAACAATTTACATTCACTTCCCAGTGTTCCTTCTCTGGGTGTAGTTATTTCTGTCCATCATTGATCAACTGGAAGTGAGTTGGATCTTCTTTATGTTGAAGATTTCCACTTCCATCAGAATACCTCTTCATACAGCATTGAAGTGTACAGTGATCTTCTGGTTCTGCTCATTTCACTCAGCATCAGTTGATGTAAGTCTCTCCAAACCTCTCTGTATTCCTCCTGCTGGTCATTTCTTACAGAACAATAATATTCCATAACCTTCATATACCATAATTTACCCAACCATTCTCCAATTGATGGGCATCCATTCATCTTCCAGCTTCTAGCTACAACAAAAAGAGCTGCCACAAACATTTTGGCACATACAGGTCCCTTTCCCTTCTTTAGTATTTCTTTGGGATAAAAGCCCAGTAGTAGCACTGCTGGATCAAAGGGTATGCACAGTTTGATAACTTTTTGGGCATAGTTCCAGATTGCTCTCCAGAATGGTTGGATTCTTTCACAACTCCACCAACAATGTATCAGTGTCCCGGTTTTCCCACATCCCCTCCAACATTCATTATTATTTGTTCCTGTCATCTTAGCCAATCTGACAGGTGTGTAGTGGTATCTCAGAGTTGTCTTAATTTGCATTTCTCTGATCAGTAGTGACTTGGAACACTCTTTCATATGAGTGGAAATAGTTTCAATTTCATCATCTGAGAATTGTCTGTTCATAATCTTTGACCATTTATCAATTGGAGAATGGTTTGATTTCTTATAAATTAGGGTCAGTTCTCTATATATTTTGGAAATGAGACTTTTGTCAGAACCTTTAACTTTAAAAATGTTTTCCTAATTTGTTACTTCCCTTCTAATCTCGTTTGCATTAGTATTGTTTATACAGAAACTTTTTAGTTTGATGTAATCAAAATCTTCTATCTTGTGATCAATAATGATCTCTAGTTCTCCTCTGGTCATAAATTCCTTCCTCCTCCACAGGTCTGACAGGTTGACTATCCTATGTTCCTCTAATCTATTTATGATCTCATTCTTTATGCCTAAGTCATGGACCCATTTTGATCTTATCTTGGTATATGGTGTTAAGTGTGGATCCATATCTAATTTCTGCCATACTAATTTCCAGTTTTCCCAACAGTTTTTTTCCAAATAATGAATTTTTATCCCTAATGTTGGTATCTTTGGGTTTGTCAAAGATTAGATTGCTATAGATGTACCCTTTTTTGTCCTTTGTATCTAATCTGTTCCACTGATCTACCGGTCTATTTCTTAGCCAATACCAAATGGTTTTGGTGACTGCTGCTATATAATATAGCTTTAGATCAGGTACACTTAGGCCACCTTCCTCTGACTTTTTTTTCATTAGTTCCCTAGCAAGGGATTTTCTTAAAGAAATGCTCTTCTTTTCTCATATTGCAACAGTCTAAACTCTAGATCAAGACTTACTTCTCCCTGTGGTACAAGGACCCTTAGTTGTATGAATCAGGTTATATAGTATATAGAGTCCTAAATTTGGAGTCAAGAAGTCCCTGATTCAAATCCTACCACCCACTTTTAGTAGCTATACAAGTTACATTATCACTCTAAAACTCCATAAAATGGGAACAGAGGCACCTCATTGAGATTACCATAAGGAACAAATAAGATATGTTTGTAAAGCTAAAAGTATGATATAAGTTGTTTATAGTTTATTATTATGACTGGATAGGCACATGAGTAGGCACATGGGTTAGGTGGGACCTAAAATCAGTCAAACAGTTCTTCCTAACTTACTACTTAGAAGTTCATTGTCAAAGCTCTTACTCAATAGACACAGGAGGGCAAAGAAGGAGGGTACTTCCTAGCTCTTTAGCCTTGAAAGCAAAAGCCTTAGTATTCAGGTGGTTCTAAATACTTGGATACAAAATTTAGTGGTGGACTAGGAACAGTCCAGGCTCACAGGCAAAGCTGAGGTGCCCAAAGATAAGTTTCCAGAGGGCATGAGACTACTTCTGTGCCATATTCAGGGTTCATGGGGCACCTAGACAGAGCATCTCCAAACACTGAAATCCCTGCTTCATTGGCAAATCTGGTTTTTCCTCTCTTACATCCATGATGATGCAGCTGGAAGAGAATGACAGGGTCTTAGCCTCATATTTCACTTCCTCCTCCTGTTTCATTCAAAACTAGTCTCAAAATCTTGGGTAGCATGGACCCATCATCTACAACTACCTCCAAGCCCTTCTTTCCCACCTATCTAATAGTGAAGGTGAGCAGTTTTAAGGGTGACCAAATTCATCTCTCAGTTTGCTTCCATCTCCCCACCTCCTTCCCATAGGATAGGATAATTTCTTTAGGCGGCAACCAGCTTTTTCAAATTATGATGCTTCCTACCTAGTCATTAATTGTCACTGTTAAAAACACTAAAGTTCAAGTCTTTTGGGTATTGTGAAGGAGTATCTTCAGTATATCATAAAGTTTCCCCCTTCTCTTTTTTCTTGTTTCTCATGATATGAAATGGCTGAGATGAAGAAGACTAAATTAGTTTTGCCAGTCGTGGTCTCTTCAGGGCATTTATCTAAGTGACAAAGTGGCGTAGGGAGCCAGGATTGAAGTAAAGAAGACCTGAGTTCAAATCTGACCAGTTGTGTGACCCTAGGCAAGTCACTTAAGTTCTGTTTGCCTCAGTTGCCTCATCTGTAAAATGGGGATGATAATAACACCTGCCTCCCAGAATTGTTGGGAAGACCAAATGAGATAATCACAAAGCATTTAGGACAGTGGCTGGCACAGAGTAAACTTTATATAAATGCTGGCTATTGCAGTTAGCTATTATTATTTCACATGTCCTGGTTTCTCATATCATAACATAAATACCACATTTGAATGTCCAGTTGTCTTCCTACCAGCTTTCACCACTGATGTTCCTGGTTCCTGTTCCCAAAAGATCATCCTCCCTCAATAATAAGTGTCCCATTTCCTCCCTCTCTCTTAGAAGACTGAGTTCACTTTGAACCTCCGCTGCTCTAAAAATACATGCAGACTCCTCTCCCTGCAAGCCAGGATTGAGTTTCTAGTCAATTGTCAAATGATGCGGCTCTCAGGAGAGAAGTTGCAGATGTCAACAGCCATTTAGTCTAAAGCTTTGACCAAAGGGGTATTGCATCACTGGCATGCTGTCTCTTGCTTTTAATACCACTGATCCCCCCTCAGGGCATAGTGAGCAGCTTGCTCCAGAAATATACCTGGTTAAATGTAAACCTCCTGCAAGCAGCTGTTTGGGGATTCATCTACTTTCTGGAAGGACAGCTGGAATTTTAATTCTCATGATAAGCAGGAGTTAGTGCATATGTTCTTGGATATTGTCCAAAATTCCATCTGTTCAAAGCACAGTAATACATGGGGTCATTTAAAATACATGTGGACAGCAATACAGTGATCCAGGACTACTCTGAAGGACTTAGGAGAAAAATACTATCCATACCCAGAGAAAGAACTGATTGTGTCTAAATATAGATTAGAGCATACTTTTTTAAAATTTATTTTTAAGAGGTTTTGGGGGGAGGTTTTGGAAGAAGGAAATCTGTTTTCTTTTGCAACATGACTTTTATGGAAATATCTTGCATAACTTCACATTTTCTTCTCAATGAGGGCAGTGGTAAGGAGGGAGGAAGGGAGAGAATCTGGAACTCAAAGTTTTAAAAACAAATATTTAAAACATTGTTTTACATGTAACTGGGGAAAACAAAATATCAAAATATATGGTAGGGTTCAGCCAAGCTTTCATTGTTTTTGTCATCGTTGTTGTTCAGTTGTTCCAATCATGTCCAATTCCTCATATTAGCAAAGATACTGGAGTTTTGTCATTTCCTTCCTTTCAGAGGAGAAAACTGAGGCTAACAGTGAAGTGGTCACATGTGGCTTGTATCTGAAGCCAGATTTGAACTCAGGAAGGTGAGTCTTCATGACTTCAGGCCAGCCACTCTATCCATTGTGTCAAGCCAGAAATGGCAACGTTTCACCATTCAGAAGCCTAGCTCCCCTCCATCTATCTCAAGATTAACTTGCTGGGGGCTGATGTTCAGCTAAGCTCCTGGAACTTGTTGTCTATTGGCTGACAGCTTCCCTCCAAATGTGTTCTCCATTATCACCAGTCTGCTATCAAAAGGTCCCCATTTCTCCCCTGATCTGAGGACCTCTCTGCACCTGAGCTCCATAGCTGAGTAGACTTTGCTATCCATTGCATCCCTATCTGTGAATGGATGGGTCTTCAGATCCCTCTATGATCTTCCTCATCAAATTCGACCTGAGAATGTTCCTCTGAAGTAGCTGGTAGTCCTCAAACTCCTGGCAAAAGCATTCCCATGTATTTTTCCACTCTAGTTATACCTTTGACTTCACTACCCCTGGCTTGCTGTCACCTCTGGTTTCAGCATGCTAGAGGGATTAACATGATGATCACAAGTTTACAAGACACTTTACCTATTTGATACCTTTGTGATCTCATTAGACCCACACAACATGTAGAGAAGACATTACACAAGTAGACTCAGACTCAGTAATTAAGTGACCTGCCCAATGTCACCATTAATAAGTGAAGAAAGCCAAATCTTAACCAAGATTTTCCTAATGGCAATCCAGATCTCAAAACACTAACTCCTCTCTTCTGTCCCCCACACCTGCTCTCCCATTCTCTGAAGTTCCAGACACCTCCCAGCATTCTAGTACCTCTGTTGTCCGAGATGTTGACCGCTCCTCAGTCCACATCAAAGCAATTTCACATCCCACAGTCAGAGCGTGTACTCAGTATTTTCTTTCTTGTCCCTTTTGTTCCTCTCCCCCCACCACCATCCCACTTTGGACCATATCTACTTTCAAAAAGTCTCTACTATCCATGGCTTCTGAAAAAGTTTTTCTCCTCCTTACCCCACTAGGATTCTGCCTTTTCTTTACCATACTGGCTTTGAAGCACACACAGCTGGTCTATCACTTTTCTATTTCTATGGTAACTCAAGGAGCCAGGAAGTTCCCACAGAGGAAGAAAAATAGAGCAAAGTTTGTGAGACATTCTGTTAGAAGTGAGACTGTTCCAATCCTCTCTAGGACAGAGAGAGGAGAGCAAAAACTCTCCTAGTCTGAGTGACCTTTGGGACAGGAAACTATGTGAAAGGAGGAAGGAGGTATATCTATCTGCTACAGCATCTAGGAATGGCCTCTACTCTTCTTCCGTTGACCTTAAATCATATTTTAGGGCCACCGTGAGGTTAATAGGTACAGACAGCATCTCCCATTGGATTTGGTCTTTGGGGCTTCTGTAACAGAGATATGGCTACAATGGCCAGACATTCTTGCTGCCATCGCAAGAGAGATAGCAGCCACCAAGGGCAATGGCAGCAGGGAAGAAGAAAAAAGATTCTAACTAACAAATACTGCTTGCTATTATAAATCCCATTGGGCTGAGGAACTGTGAAGAAACAACTGATTGATATCATCATTTCATCTCACCTACTTTCCTTTGTCTATAGTCAATGATCCTGAGATGGGATGTGAATATCTCCTTCCATTATTCCTTTCAACAAGCTGGAATATCGGGGGTAAGGAATCCCCAACACCACACTTAAAGAACTTCAATGACAATGTTAAGAAATGGCTAGGGACTGATTTCACCATGCAAGAGAATTTGGCCTAATTTCTCTCTTGTTAATACTATGTATGGATAATATGCTATGTAATCACAATATACCAAGACTTTGGATTCACAAACATAGGGGACATCATAAGTTGAGAAAGAAGAATCCAAATGGGTATTGATTAAGAATTTTACATTTTACAATTTAAGATTGTGAGTAGGGCAGCTAGGTGGTGCAGTGGATAGAGCACCAGCCCTGAAGTCAGAAGGACCTGAGTTCAAATCTGGTCTCAGACACTTAACACTTCCTAGCTGTGTGACCCTGGGCAAGTCACTTAACCCCAGCCTCAGGAAAAAAAATGTATATATATATATATATATATATATATATATATATATATATAGAGAGAGAGAGAGAGAGAGAGAGAGAGAGAGAGAGAGAGTAGTATTCTGTTTTGTCCTCCATATTAATTTTAGATCTGACTAGTGAGGGTTGAAACAAATTGCTTAACACACCAATTTATTAAAAGCTTCCTATTATTTTTTTAATAAAGTTTTTTATTTTCAAAATATATGCAGGGATAATTTGACAACATTGACCCCTTGCATAGCCTTGTGTTTCAGATTTTGTCTTCCTTCTTCCTACCCCCTCCCATAGATAGCAAGCAATCCAGTATATGTTGAATACGTTAAAATATATATTAACTCCAATATGTATAAACATATTTATATAATTAACTCTCTTGCTGCAGATCAAAAAAAGAAAGTAAATGAGTAAGAAAACAAAATGTAGACCTTCCTATTCCTACTACCATTCAATTGTGAGCTCTCTAGGGTAAGCACTGTTCTTTGTCTTCCTTTGTACGCCCAGCACTTAGCATAGTGCCTGCTAACACTATTTAGTAAATGCTTAATAAATGCCTGGCTCTGCACTTTATAAATATTACCTCTTTTGTTCTCACGAGCTTTATGAGAGGTAAATGCTATTATTCTCCCAGGTTAAGAGACCTGGCTATGGTCACACTGATGGTGTGCAGCCTCTAGGGGAGATGTAGCAATAACCCAAAAGTCCCCTGACCTTGGGAGTGCTATAGTTCCACCAACATTGCTGGTTGTCAGATAACAATCTGTTGGTCGATAACCCTGAGGTCTCTTGCCTTGGGAGTGATATAGTTCCACAAACACGGCTGGTTGCAGATAATAATCTGTTGGTTGGTGATAACAAAATTTTCTGAGATAATATTGAAGTGCATACCACACCACTCCTCAAATAGACCTGCAAGCCATAAAATTAGCATATCGGTGACATGAAGCATCTGATCTCTCTAATTTTTTCCTATAAGTTTATTTTCTTGCTCCTGGTTCTTTGCTAAATTCTTTTAAAACTCACCCCATTGTAATAAGCATTAAAAATTATAATAAACTTTGGCCCTTGACTTGGAGATGGGTTAAAGTCTGAAAATTCTTTTTTTTTTTTTTTCCCTGAAGCAATTGGGGTTTAGTGACTTGCCCAGGATCACACAGCTAGTAAGTCTTTAAATGTCTGAGGCTAGATTTGAACTCAGGTCCTCCTGACTTCAGGTTTAGTGCTCTATCCACTACACCATCTAGCTGCCCCTTTTCTCATTAATTGTTCATCAGAGTTTATTTCTGCCAGTGGGGAACTCCACTTTTCCAAGGACTTATAAGCATTAAGTGGCTTCTACAATTCATCTTTATAAGAGAAAACCAAATGGTCATCATTTTATGAATTATCTGCTAGCCATAATTAATAAAACTGATTATTAATGTTGTGCCACAGTTCTCTTTAATTGTTCTGACTCAGTTTCCCTAATTGGTTCTGCCTCTGTTTCCCTAAATTGTTCTGCCTCAGTTTCCTTAACTGTTCTGCCTCAATCCCCTTAGTTGTAAAATCCCTCCTCTGGTTCATTAAGACTGAGGGCCACTTGTTCTAAGGTTATAAATTGTCAATGTGAGGCTCAAGATGAGGAGGAGATCAGACTTCCTGGCTCCTAGCTCCTTCTGCCCTCAGGAATTTATGGCACTACCCCCTTTAAAATATTTCAAAAGGTAGGACTATCTGGGATATCTCATTGACATCTTTACTTCTGTTTATTCAGACATCCTGACTCTGGCTTCCAGTTTCCCCCCATCCTGCTAGAAGCAAATTTATGGTCTTGAAACTTCCCACTCTCAATGTTCCGACTCTGCCCCTGCCTTGGTCTACCCCTGTAGCTGAGCTATGTGGGTATGTCATTGAGAACTCACATTCACCGCTGGATACTTTGAGACAAGAGTCCTATCCAGTCAATTATACTCTCCAATTAATAAAATATTAAAAACTCTCTATCTCTATGTTGCCTCAGTTTCTCTGGTATTATATTAATTACCCAGAAATTATCTCTCTCAGACTTTTCATTCACCACAGATGGTGCTTAAGAAATGTTTGGCTATTGTAACTATAAGCACAAGGAAGGCAGCCTTCAGGTCACATAATCAGTTTAGGACTGTTTGTACCACACTCACAGTATCGCAGGTATCACAAAAACATGTGGTGCATCTGATGTTTTCCAAAGGCTTTTACTGCCTGTGAGAGACAGGAAAACAAAGCAGATAGCAAAAACAGCATGTGGAAAATTATAAGAACCCTTAACAATTTTCTCCAGTGTTCATGCAAATTTTAATAGACGTAAACTGGCACACCCAGGGCCCATCCTCATGCCAGCCTAGCTCCTATTTTATCACCGGAGCTGGTACTTCTAAAATTCATTTACATCTCAAGGGAAACTCCAATCTGTTTGTCTCTCAAAGTCTTTTCACAGAGGAAGGACATTTCCTGACAAAAAAGTAAAGGGAATCACATTTCATGTTCTGCTCATGCAGAAATTTTCCAGCCTCCAGATGCTCCTTTTCCCATCTTGCTCACTTTTATTTTCCCAGTTTTCTTCTTCTATCACATCCCCACCTCCAGACTTATTCAATCCATCTGATCAGAGAAGTGAGGTCAAATTGAGGGCCATAGGTCATAAGATCCTAGATTTAGAGTGGAAAGAGTTCATCTGATCCAATCATTGTGCAAACAAAACCCAAAGATATGAGGCTTTTTTAGTATTTTTGAGTACTTAAGATTACTAAAATAGAAAAAAAAAAAAACAAAACCCAGCACTGGGACTGACTATGAAAACAGTGCTCTTTTCCACTGTCCAATGCTGCAGGTCAAATGGAGCAGTTGGGAGGAACATTTGGTGCTGTTCCCCACTGCACCTCATCTGATTCATAGCAAAGAAATATGGCACAATTTTTAAGACCCTGCCTACCCTAAATGGTCTGCCTCACAACTCATCAGGCAAGAAGAAAATAATGTTGTTTCTGGAAGACCTCAGGGCTTTCACAGTTTGGTGAAGTCCCTTTCTCCCATTATTGAGTTGTTCCTGGAGCCTTCGTTTTAGGAAAGTTCCCTGCTCAGCCATCTCTTTAGGCTTCAGCACCTCACTCCTACACAAATTTTCATCTTTCTTTTTGTGTATATGTGTGTGCATATTATATATGTGTGGGGGGGTCTGTGTCTGTGTTTTATATATGTGTGTGTGTGTATGTGTATATATATACATGGTCTTTCCCTATTGGAATATAAGCTCCTTGAGAGTAGAAACCATCTTTCTTCTTATTTGTAAGTGTATTCCTAGAGCTTTATGCAACATCTGGCACATAGGATGTACTTAACAAATGTTTGTTGACTTGTTAACCTGCTGTTGCCACTGCCAACAAAAGGTAATAAAAAAAAGTCCCACCCTCTAAGAAGATTAGAAATCATACGAACATAAATTTCTGGCTGGAATGGACCTTATACCCAAATCTATCACTTTACAGAGTAAGAAACTGTGACCAAGAACGGCTGTGACTCATTCAAGGTCACACAACATTAAGAAGCAGAGTAAAGATCTGAACCGATGTCCCCTGATCTCCCTCTCTTCTCACTGCACCATGTCTTTCAAGAGCTGAGTGCTAAGTGGCACAAAACTTCCTGTGGATGCAGAAAGGACTACAGCAGCTGACAAAGCACAGCATCATAGACCAAAGCTCTCAGGATGCTGCTGTCCTGGAAGCAGCTTGAGCTACCATCTTGTTTGAAGCTCAGCAATAGCCCAACACAAGAGTCTGTTCCTTAAATTTTTCTCTGTTTGAGTGCTGTCCCCCACACAGTCAATGCCTCCTAGAGACAGTACGACATCTCCTAGAGAGCAAAGCAATTCCATTGTCAAACGCCATTATATTTTATAGAATGTGGTACAGGGACGTTTTCCTTGACAACATCATGGATTTATGATTCCACAATTGGGCAGTTAGCTCTCTGACTGTCTCATCCACACCACAGGGTTTGGTGTCTGGGCAGAACCATTCTTGGTTTATCATATGACACTCTGTAGAAGATTGCTTCTTATATCCCATGAGACTGGAGATCCCCAAGGACCATGGGAATTCAGATGCCCAGGAATGACAAGATGGTATAAAGGAAAAATCAGGAAGAGCATAGAGACCTTGGCAGGGTTAGTCAGTCAGTTGGTCAATGCGCAGCACACACTGTAGAACCACAGGACAACAAGCCTACAAATATAAAGATGTGGACTGGAGTCTGGGCAGTAACAACCCAGAACTACCAGTTTTTTGACACTGATGGCTCCCACTTGGAGTCCTCTGCTTATTTCAAAGGTCTAAAGGCACCAATCCCAATTTCACTGTTGGCTCCAATCTCTGGTAGGGGCTGGATGACTGAGTGCTGGTGCTATGGACAGCAGGCTGCATCTGTGCCACATTCTCCCTACCCAGGAGCTTTGCCATCTGCCAGCAAATGCACAGTGATTCAGTTCATTACCCAGTGGATCGGGGTCTGACAGGCAGGATTCAGAAGTAGAAACAGGGAGACACAATGTGTGACAGGTCACAACCATACATAATCCTATCACATGTATTATCTCGCAGGGCATTAATACCGGGATGGGCCACTTCAGTGGTGGGCACATCAATACACATACAAGGCTGACTTCAAGCGGATGAGGATTAGCGGATGGCCTCAGGACCACAATTTTTATATCTAGATGTGACCTTCTACCCCAATCACGTTATTTTTCAGATGAGGGAACAGAAAGGAGAAATTTGGACACATATAAAAAGTAGCAGAGTTGGGATTTGAACCCAGGTCTCCTGATTTTAATTCTAATGTTCTTTCCATTGGTTACCACATAGTCCTGCCATCTGTTGTGTTATGGCGACATTAACATCATCAAATATTTATAGAACCACCCCTTTTCTGTGATAGAGTCTTCAGACAGACAGAGGAGTATCCCTGGCACCCACTAGTTCCCATCCCACTCAACCACACACTTGTCCATTCTGCCATCTTCCTCTGGCTCCTTAGCTACAGCATTGACAAATTCATTGCTATCACTATACTCAGCCAGCAGGGATACCCTGGCTCCTTCACACACTCAAATAGTTGAACTTTGTAAAAATATATACATTTTTTTTATTAAGAAGTAAAGCTTTAACTTAGGAACTCTGATCAATATAATAAGCTATCACAAGTCCAAAAGACTGATGATGAAACGTGCTATCCATCTTCAGATAGAAAGGTAATGAACTCAGTGCAGATTAAAGCTTATGGGCTGAGAGGAAACAAAGCTGACACAGAAATTTGTTTCTTTGACATGTTGTTTTAATGGGCTTTGTTCTTCTTGCTTGCTCAATGGCAAAAGAAGAAGTGAGAGGGAAAGAACTCAGAGCTAGAAATAAAATAAAATTTAAACAACTAAAGTGAGAAAAGTAAGGCTTTAAAGAGCATTAAATATTAAGTTGATGAGTTTTATTTTTCTTGCTTGCTCAATGGCAAAAGAAGAAATAAGAGGCAGAGAATTCAGAGCTAGAACTAAAATAAAATTTTAAAAATTAAGAAAAGTAAGGTTTTAAAAAACATTAAATATTAAGTATATTAAATATTAATACATTAAATGCATTTTAAAAGGAAGTTATTTTTAAAAGAAAGTATTTTCAAGCTATCTGGATACAAAAAAAAAAAAAATTTATTCCTGAGATAGTTCTGCTGTCTCCAATCTTCTATCTGAAAATAAGGATTAGGTTTGGAGTCCTGATCCAAATGGATAAACAAAAAAGGCAGCTTAATTTGCTAAAAGTTATTAACCCAGACGATAAAAGATGACAACACACTTATATAATATCTCATAATTCTAGCAGATTTTACATTCCCCACACCTCAGTGTATCTCTTTTCCCTCAATAGCCCTTTCTTGCCTGTGGGTGAAGTTCAGAGGGGAGACATCTCAACATCACTCCAAAACTCTCTCTCTCCAACTTACTAGTGAAAAGAAATGCCTTTCTGCTCTTCCATTTCTCTGAAAATTCCTGGGTTATCAACCCCTAGTGACTTCTGGAGAAGGACTACAGCAGACCAGGTATGTGCCCCACCTCCAGCAGGAATTCATGAAGTTTCCAGGCTTATCTCTGCAGGCTGAAGTTCAAGCTTACCCTCATGTATACTTCAGTGCTCTTAGATCAGTTAATAAAATGGGCAATTATCCCCTTACATATATAAAAGCAATTTTTCCAGAACTGAAATGATATGCAAAGCATTCTTTTCTATACTACCATTAAGTTGTATAGCTTGTGGTCCCTAATTATTCAACCCCAATCAAGAGAAGAGTAAGACACTCTCTCCCTGGTTTTTCCATATGGTGTGCCAAGAAGAAGTACTGAGGCAACAATGGTCAGACAGAACTTTTTTAATATAATCTGGAGCTCTTAGAATAGTGTTCTCACTGGTTTTCAGTAAATCATGGATATTTTAACCAGTTTTATTTTAAATTAAAAACCACTTAAGTGATTAGCCAAAGTTGCCACTGGGAGCCCAAGTGACTATAGTTACATATTCTGCGACAATTTGATGGTTCGGACTCATCTCATCCCAAGGAGATAAAGATGGATTCTTCAAATCTGGGTGGCTGTGGAAGGCTGCTTTATGCCATGGGGGAGAGTTATTTTTCCATTCCCCACTAGGTGGCCCAATTACAACACTTAGGGTAATTCAAACTGTCTTCCAACAGCTGCAGCCATCATCCTCTTGCTTAATGGCATTGAGAACAGATTGCAAATGCCCGGGCTGTGATTTCATAACTGGACTAAATATAGCAAAAACAGCAATATATGCAACCAAAGATTCCCCCATACTAGTCCACAGATCATTCCCAAATGCGACAAAGAGATCAGGGCATTTCTCAGTCAAAAGGGAAGGAGAGTCACTTCATACAGGTTCTTGGGGATAAGAAAAGCCTTTTTTTTTTTTCAAAGTTAATGTCTTTTTTTTTTTAATTTTACAAGACAATTGCCCAGAGTCACACAGCTAGGAAGTGTTAATGTCTGAGG
The DNA here is from genome assembly GCF_048593235.1 of Sminthopsis crassicaudata. Lineage (NCBI taxonomy): Eukaryota > Metazoa > Chordata > Mammalia > Dasyuromorphia > Dasyuridae > Sminthopsis > Sminthopsis crassicaudata. The sequence goes on along the minus strand of NC_133621.1, from coordinate 90,804,663 downwards.
TCGAGTTTGGACTCAGGTCCCCCTAACTCCAAGGCCAGTGCTCTATCCACTGTGCCATCCAGCTGTCCCCAAGAAAAGTCTTTTTGTGGCTTCAACCAAGGTGTTAATTCCATTTACTAGTATCCCTAGGATTTCCTAAAGTGTGCTCATTGTGAGCCATGTCTATGAATCTAACTTAGCAATCACACCTAGAACACACACAATCTTATAAGCTTCAGATTTTCAAGATTAGTATCATGGATAGAGACCAGCCCAGAAGTCAGGAGGACCTGAATTCAAATGTGACCTCAGACACTTAACACTTCCTAGCTGGGCAGTCACTTAACCCCACTTGTCTCAGTAAAAAAAAAAAAAAAAAAAAAAAAAAGTATCTCAGAAAAAATTAGGCAAACAAAATCCTACTAGTACTAGGATTTCCTGATTTTTTTTTTTTTTTTTTTTTTTTTTTTGCTATTAGCCTGAAGAGTTCCATTTCTCTGGCAGGGAAAAGCCCTGACACAAGTTTCTTCTCCAGTGTCATCCTTCTGGATACTCAGGCAATCAATCATACCCTCGGTATTTATTAAGCACCACTGTGTGTGCTGGTACTAATTACATTTTGCATTTACAAGATGAAATGGAGTTACTGCTGACAAGATCCTGATTTCAACTATACATGCAAAATTCTCTAGCAGCAAGCAAGTATGATAAGGTGGCAAGAGTAGTTCTGGATTCAGAAAACTTGGATGCAAAGTTTGCTTTTAATACTTATTACCTAAGTAACCTTGTCCCAACTTGCCTGGATCCTGGTTTTCTTTTTTTATAAAATAAGGGGCTAGGCTAGATGGCCCCTCCATGTCCCCTTAAAGCTCTAGGTTGATGACCTCTACAAGAAGGGAGTGGGAATCAATGATCTCTAAGTTCCCTTGCAGAGACATTGTTCTTCTCTGCTCCTACCAGAATGTAAGAAGGAAAATGCCTTCATTCAATGAACATTTATCAGCAGCCCTGTGCTAAGCATTGAAGTACTATTATCATTAGTAACAACGATACTAAACCACAGTGTCTTTATTCAATATGTGTATTATTATATTACATATATAAAATATGCATGCCCAAAGATTTTTTAAGAAGCATAATGTGATAACTAAATGAGAGATACAAACAAGGGGCCCCAAGTGGCACCCAAGAGGCAGTCCTTCTTGGAAGAGCTGGCATTGAATCAGAATTAAAAGATGAGTAATATTTCTTTCTTATTTACCAGTCCCAAATTCTTCTCCCTTCCCTTACTCAGCAAGAGGTTGCCAATGCAAACAGAAGTTGAATGACCATCCATCAGAAATTCTTAGATTTGATAAAGCAGATTGACCCCTAGAGTTACCACTTCATACAAGGAACATGCAGCAAAAAGGTCAAAAACAGAAAGAAAAGTTGCGATATATATATACCAAAATATCCAAAGCAGTACTTTTTGTGATTGCTGCAAACTGGAAGCAAAAGAAATGCCTGTCAATTGAGGAATGGCTGAACAAATTGTGGTTACATATAGTGGAATTTCACTGCACTGTAAGAAACAGCGAATATAAAGAATTCAAAGAAGCATTAAGAGATTATATGAACTGATGCAGAGTGAAAAAAAAAAAGTATAACCAGAAAAGCCATATATACAATGATTACAACAGAAATGGAAAGGAAAAAAAAGAAACTGAACATTATGTAATTATAAAATTTAGAGGCAGCTAGATAGCATAGTGGATAACACACTGGTCCTGGAGTCAGAAGGACCTGAATTCAAATCGAGCTTAGTCACTTATTATCTGTATGATCCTGAACAAGTCACTTAATTTCAATTGCTTGCAAACACACACACACACACACACACACACACACACACACACACACACACACTGACCAATATTGTCTCTGGAAAAGAAAATTTTCTCTCTTCAAGTTGCAGAGTATGCTAAGGGTTGCTAAGGGTTGCAGGGTTGCTAAGAGTATGAAATATCACATATATTGTCATATTTAGTTGTCAGGTTGGTCAGTTTTGCTGGACTTATTTTTTTTTCTCCTTTTTAATCTTCCTTACCAAAAATGTTTCACTAGCTTGCAAAGGTTAGGGGAAAAAAATACTATACTGTATGGAAGACAGGGTGAAATCACAAGTCTGGAAAATAGAAGAGCATTCAATAATTCAATACAATACACATTTGTCAAGAACAACTTGCTAAAGCAGAATACTAGGCTTTGGGGATAGAAAGACAAAAAGGAAAAATAATACCTGTTCTCAAGGAATTTACATTCTATGAATTTAGTCCTGGTCCTGCTACTAACTTTTGTGTTTTTTATTTTGTTATTGTTGTTGTTTTATTTTGATATTTTTTATTTTGGAGGGAAACCATCAGGATTAAGTGACTTGCCCAAGATCACACAGTTGATAAGTGTATGAGGCCAAATTTGAATTCAGATCCCCTTGATTCCAGGGCTGGTGCTCTATCCACTATGTCACCTAGCCTAACTAAGTCTCTCTAGGCAAATCAGTTAATTCCCTGAGTCTTGTTTGTAATTAGATGTAAAAAATCTTGATTCTTTCCAAATGCTTTTTCAAATTGCTCTTGGAGACAGCTATTCTATCACTCAGTACCCTGCCTGGAATTTCCCAGATCTGGCTGGTTTATCATAGCTAGGCTTTTGTTTCTCCTGGCTAGAGGCTTAATTTTCCTCTACAGATTCTATCACTTTTGCCAAATTATATCTCATTGCCTGCTTTCCCTGTTCAAAGAAAAGCAGGAAACCTTCAGAATATTGGTATAAAAGAGAGAAAAGTTGAAACCGTAAAGAGAAGTACTTGTCTTCCAATTGATTATAAAGATCCCATTGAAACTTAATACCCAAACTATGATTTGGAGATAAAAAAAAAAAAAAAAAAAAAAAAAAAAAAAACCTATGATTGTGAGATTGAGAGATGCAATTTTTTTTAATTCTACTATATTGTTTCAATCAACATTTATTAAGTGCCTACTGTTTTCCAAGTATTATGTTAGGCACTGAGAATACAAAGAAAAAAGCCCCTGTTCTTTTATTTTATTATATTTTATTTTTACCCAACTACATATCTTTTTTTTTTTTTTTTTTGAGGCTGGGGTTAAGTGACTTGTCCAGGGTCACACAGCTAGGAAGTGTTAATTGTCTGAGACCAGATTTGAACTCGGTTCCTCCTGAATTCAAGGCTGGTGCTCTATCCACTGGCCACCTAGCTGCCCCCGCCCAATTACACATAAAGACAATTTTTAACGTTCATTTTTTTCATTCAGATTTTGAGATCCAATTTTTTCTTCCTCCCTTCTACCCCTTCTCTCTTCCTAAAATGGTCATTTTATATATATATATATATATATATATATATATATATATATATATATATATATATATATATGCAACCATGTAAAAATATTTCCATATTAATCACACATGAATGAAAGAAGAAACCACGAAAATGAAAGAAAAAAAGATGAAAAAAGTAAGCTTCAATCTGTATTAAAGTCCAACAGTTCTTTCTTTGGGAATGGATAGTATTTTCCATCATGAGTCCTTTTTAATTATCTTAGATCTTTGTATTGCTGAGAAGACAAGTCATCCATAGTTGCTCTTTACAAAGTGTTGCTGTTACTGTGAATAATGTTTTCCTGGTTCTGCTCATTTCACTTTGCATCAATTTATACAAGTCTTTCCATTTTTTTTTCTAAAATCTGCTCATCGTTTCTTATTGCACAATAATATTCTATTACATTCATACACAATTTGTTCAGCCATTCCCCATTTGATGAACATCCTTTCAGTTTCCAGTATTTTACCACCACAAAGAGGACTATCATAAATATTTTTTGTACATGTAGATCCTTCCCTTTTTTATGATCTCTTTGGTATAAAAACATAGTAGTGGTATTGCAAGATCAAAGAATATGCACAGTTTGGTTGTTTCTAGAAGGGTTGGATCAATTCTCAACTCCACCAACAGGGTATCAGTGTCTCAATTTCCCCACAACCTCTCTATTTATCATCTTCCTTTTTTGTCATAGTAGCCATTTTGATAGTTGTGAGGTAATACCTCAGAATTGTTTTAATTTGCATTTCACTAATTAGAAGTGATTTAGAGCACTTTTTCATATGACTGTAGATAGCTTTGATTTCTTGATCTGAAACCTGCCTCTTCATATCCTTTGACCATTTATTACCTGGGGAATGGCTAGTATTTTTATAAGTTTGACTCCATTTTCTATATGAGTGAGAAATGAGATGTCAGAGATACTTGCTGTAAATATTGTTTCCCAGCTTTCTACTTTCCTTCTAATCTTGGTAGCACTGGTTTTGTGCAAAAGCTATTTAATGTAATCAAAATTGTCTATTTTACATTTCAAACCCTGATCTTAAAAAGCTTATATTCAATGGGGTGGGAGAGAGGAAAAAGAAAGAAAATGCATGTATATTGTTGTCGCTGTGGTTCAGTCATTTCAATTATTTCTGACTCTTAATGACCCCATTTGAGGCTTACTTGGCAAAGAGACTGGAGTGCTTTGCCATTTCCTTCTTTAGCTCATTTTCTAGATGAGCAAACTGAGGCAAAAAGTGATCTGTCTGTGTCACATATCTAATAAGTGTCTGATGCCAAATTTGAATTCAAGATGATGAGTTTTATTGATTCCTGTTCTGGTACCCTATCCACTGAGTCATCTACCTGCCCATTATAATAGTAGGGAATATAAATACAAGAACAAAATTTCCTCAAGGGGTGGGGGGGAGAATTCACCTCAAGGAATGATCAGTCTGGACCTTTCCTCAAAATAGAAGTTCCAAAAAATACACCAAAAAATACAAGAAAGGTGTCTTGGGGGTAGAGGGAGAAAACAACTGACACATGCTTTCTGATTTGCTTGACTTTTCCAATTTTTGTTTATTGTTTACTTAGACAAATGTGTTACTCAATATCTGAGATTTATTTATGACCAACATTTGGTATGAGGCAGCTAAACCAATTGAGTAAGCTACCTGTTATCTTCCCTCCCTGTTAGAGCAACCAAGAAAATCAGCCTATATTATGATTCCCCTAAAAAAAAGAAAAAAAAAAAAAAAAACCACTGGACCACTATACAATGAATATTTGATTTGATGTGTAGCTGCTTTTGTTTTCTTCCCTGAGTGCAGGTCAGCAGTTAGCAATCCTGAGAAATTTGACATCTTTAGGTTCAGAGACTACCTTATAAATTCAAGATATCTTTAAGGCAAAGGCTGGCTACCTATAGAAGAGTAAATTCCTTACAAGTTCATTTCTCAGTTAAGATATTAACTATCAGGAAGATCTTAACTGGCTAACCAGGAGATCTGAATCCTTGGTCAGATACTCTAGATTACAGGCAAATGCAAGCCCAGAAAATGTCCTTCCAGAATTTGGGGGGGAGGGAGACATAAAGTTGTGGAGAAAGAGATAGAAATGAATATAATGTACCATTTGAGATTTCTAGTGTCTTTCTGTATGTTTGTACATGCCTGTAAATCTTTTGTGTTTTAAATATTTTCCCTGATTGAGAAAAGAACTGTCCTCCTATATTATGCATGCAATACCTTTTCTGGGGACCTCTAGGTGTCATAATGAATAGAGTGCCAGGCATGAAATCGATGCACATTTGTGAGTTCAAATCTGGCCACAGACAATTACTAGCTGTGTGACCTTGAACAAGTCACTTAATCCTATTTGCCTCAGTTCCCTCTGTAAAATAAGAAGGAAATGAAAAACCATTCTGGTCATCTTTGCCAAGAAAATCCTCAAAAATAGAGTCAACAGCAAAATCCTTTTGTAGAAAAGACCCTCTTACCATATTTTCAGAAGATGCTATGTGTGAGCCATTCCTAAATTCTGTTTTGCAAATTTCTCCAGGATTAAATTTTGGGGAGGGAGGAGAGCCAAAGAAATGAGAACCTGAAGAAGGATGGACAGATTGCTCCCCTCATGTGAACATATCATCCCTCACCTTGTAGAAAGGTCCTTTGGTCCAAGGAGGACAATGATTAACCAAAAACAGATGAGCACAGAGTTCTTAAGTCTTCCATCAAAGATTCTTTTCAAGGAGTCATCAATCTATTAATTGCCATTAATTTGGCAATTTAATTTGCCATTCTTAGGATTTGATTGTGCAACTAGTTCTGAGTCAATATAACTGTAGTACCATCCAGTCCACATTTCTCCATTTTATCCAGAAGGATCAAGTGAGAAACTATCAAATTTCTTTCTGAATATAAATATAACTAACAACTGATTGCAGCTATCTTTTGTAAGCCACACATAGTCAACATTTTCCTTATCTCTAAGGTGCTGAAGAAATGCAGGGGAATGGGAATTGAATTGCCCAGGTCTTTTAATTTAAAAAAATAATAATAATAATGCTTAAGGTCATGTAATGTCAGGATGTAGCAGGGCATTTACAAAACAAAGAGAATCAACTGTTTTTTAGGGAATACACCTGGGTGACAACTTGGGAGAAACCCACTAGGCATGCATTCCAGAGAAAGGGAGCATAATCAATGAACCTGCAGCATGAATTTTTAGGGTGTGGTATCAGCAGCAATAGCCCTTGGGGAAAGACAGAAATATGGCTTTGTAATCTCCAGTGACAATCGTGCTGATCATCAGATTTCAACTTTCATGTGGTAGGAGACAAGAGAGTGAATGCTCTCCCTATAGAAATCAGAATGGAATACTGTCATCTACCATACTGTGGGAGCTCCCTTTTAATCTTTCATCCTTCTTAGTTTGATATTGGGGTAAAGGGATAAATGATAAATGGGGCTTTTTTCATAAGGTATTTATTCCCTTGACTAAAGGAAAACATGCAGATATTAACAACTATGGCAGCAACTGATGAAAAGTTGATGTGTCAGACCTCTTTAGGAGTGTTTCAGGTTTGGCCACTTATTTAATGTTGTATCTTTTACTTTTGATTCCATTTGCTAGAGTTCATTTAACTTATGTGTATAAGGAATCCTGTGGGAATGAGGGAAGAAGACATTTTGATAAAATAAAAATTGTTCCTAGTGATTACTACTTTCCTTTCTAAGCACTCAAAAACTATTCATTTAATAGTTTCTTCTAGAATTTTTCCTGGAATTTTTTGACTTTAAGTCAGGTTTTTTGTTTCAAGGATATTCTTTTTTTATTTTAATTTTAATTTATATTTTATTTTATTTTTTCATTAAAACTTTTATTTACAAAACATATGCATGGGTAAGTTTTCAACTATGACCCTTGCAAAACTTTCAGTTCTAAATTTTTCCCTCCTTTCCCCATCCCCTCCCCTAGATAGCAGGTAGTCCAATACATGTCAAATATGTTTTAAAATATGTATGTTAAATCCAATATATGTATACATATTTATACAGTTATCTTGCTGCACAGGAAAAATTAGATCCAGAAAAAACACTTGAGAAGGACATCAACAGAAAGTGTGAAAATGCTATGTTGTGGTCTACACTCAGTTCCCACAGGCCTCTCTTTGGGTTCAGATGGCTTTCTTCATCACTGAACAATTGGAACTAGTTTGAATCATCTCATTGTTGAAGAGAGCCACATCCATCAGAATTGATCATCATACCAGAGGAGAACTAGAGATCATTATTGATCACAAGATAGAAGATTTTGATTACATCAAACTAAAAAGTTTCTGTACAAACAATACTAATGCAAACAAGATTAGAAGGGAAGTAACAAATTGGAAAAATATTTTTAAAGTTAAAGGTTCTGACAAAGGTCTCATTTCCAAAATATATAGAGAACTGACCCTAATTTATAAGAAATCAAACCATTCTCCAATTGATAAATGGTCAAAGGATATGAACAGACAATTTCAGATTGAAATTGAAACTATTTCCACTCATATGAAAGAGTGTTCCAAATCACTATTGATCAGAGAAATGCAAATTGAGACAACTCTGAGATACCACTACACACCTGTCAGATTGGCTAAGATGACAGGAACAAATAATGATGAATGTTGGAGGGGATGTGGGAAAACTGGGACACTGATACATTGTTGGTGGAGTTGTGAAAGAATCCAGCCATTCTGGAGAGCAATTTGGAACTATGCCCAAAAAGTTATCAAACTGTGCATACCCTTTGACTCAGCATTGCTGTTATTGGGCTTATATCCCAAAGAAATACTAAAGAGCGGAAAGAGACATATATGTGCCAAAATGTTTGTGGCAGCTCTTTTTGTTGTAGCTAGAAACTGGAAGATGAATGGATGTCCATCAATTGGAGAATGGTTGGGTAAATTATGGTATATGAATGTTATGGAATATTATTGCTCTGTAAGAAATGACCAGCAGGAGGAATACAGAGAGGCTTGGAGAGACTTACATGAACTGATGCTGAGTGAAATGAGTAGAACTAGGAGATCATTATACACTTCAACAATGATACTGTATGAGGATGTATTCTGATGGAAGTGGAAATCTTCAACATAAAGAAGATTCAACTCACTTCCAGTTGATCAATGATGGACAGAGGTAGATACACCCAGAGAAGAAACACTGGGAGGGGAATGTAAATTGTTAGCACTAATATCTGTCTGCCCAGGTTACATGTACCTTCGGAATCTAATGCTTATTGTGCAACAAGAAAATGATATTCACACACATGTATTGTATCTAGGTTATATTGTAACACATGTAAAATATATGGGATTGCCTGTCATCGGGGGGAGGGAATAGAGGGAGGGGGGGGATAATTTGGAAAAATGAATACAAGGGATAATATTATAAATATATATATATAAAATAAAAAAAATTCCATTCCATTCTATCTAAAAAAAAAAAAAAAAACAATACTGTATGAAGATGTATTCTGATGGAAGTGGATATCTTCAACATAAAGAAGATCCATCTCACTTCCAGTTGATCAATGATGGACAGAAATAACTACACCCAGAGAAGGAACACTGGGAAGTGAATGTAAATTGTTAGCACTACTGTCTATCTACCCAGGTTACTTATACCTTTGGAATCTAATACTTAATGTGCAACAAGAAAATGGTATTTACACACATATATTGTATCTAGGTTATACTGTAACATGTGTAAAATGTATGGGATTGCCTGTCATCGGGGGGAGGGAGTAGAGGGAGGGGGGGATAATTTGGAAAAAATGAATACAAGGGATAATGTTATAAAAAAATTGCTAATGCATATATACTGTGGGAAAAAAATTCTAAATTAAAAAAAAAGAATTGATCATCATATAATCTTCTTGTTGCCATATATAAAGATCTTGTGGTTCTGCTCATTCACTTAGGATCATCTCACTTGATCCTTCTGGATAAAATGGAAAATTTGTGGACTGGATGGTACTACAGTTATATTGATTCAGAATTCGTTTCACAATCAAATCCTAACTTAGCATCAGAGAAGTCTCTCCAGGCTTCTCTGAAATCATCCTATTGGTCATTTCTTACAGAACAATAACATTCCATAATATTCATACATCATAACTTATTCAGCCATTCTCCAATTGACGGGCATCCACTCAGTTTCCAGTTTCTGGCCACTACAAAGAGGGCTGCCACAAACAGTTTTGCTCATGTGGGTCCCTTTCCCTTCTTTAAGATCTCTTTGGGATATAAGCCCAGTAGAAATACTGCTGGATCAAAGAATATGCACAGTTTAATAACTTTTTAAGATAGTTCCAAATTGCTCTCCAGAATGGTAGAATCCATTCATAGTTCCACCAACAATGTATCAGTGTCCCAGTCTTTCCACATCCCCTCCAACATTTATCATTATCTTTTCCTGTCATTTTAGCCAATCTGACAGATGTGTAGTGGTATCTCAGAGTTGTCTTAATTTGCATTTCTCTGATCAATAATAATTTGGAGCACCTTTTCATATGACTAGAAATAGTTTCAATTTCTTCATCTGAAAATTGTCTATTCATATCTTTTGATCATTTGTCAATTGGAAAATGGTTTGAATTCTTATAAGTTTGAGTTAATTCTCTATATATTTTTAAAATGAGGCCTTTATCAGAACCTTTGGATATAAAAATGTTTTTCCCAGTTTATAGCTTCCCTTCTAATCTTGTCTGCATTAGTTTTGTTTGTATAAAACTTAATATAATCAAAATTTTCTAGTTTGTGATCAGTAATGATCTCTAGTTCTTCTTTGGTCATAAATTCCTTCTTCCTTCACAGATCTGAGAGGTAAACTATCCTATGTTCTTCTAATTTGTTTATACTGTCATCTGCTTCATGTCTAGATCATGAACCCATTTCTACCTTATCTTGGTATATGGTGTTAGGTGTGGGGTCAATGCCTAGTTTCTGCCATACTAGTTTCCAATTTTCCCAGTAGTTTTTGTCAAACACTAAATTGCTATAGTCATTGACTATTTTGTCCTGTGAACCTAACCTATGCCTCTGATCAACTGGTCTATTTCTTAGCCAGTACCAAATGCTTTTGATGACTGCTGCTTTATAATATAGTTTTAGATCTGGTTCTGTTGTGTCCTACTTTCTAGAGCCCCCAAGTTGGGGTGACAAAATGTACCATTGCTTTCTAGAGCCCCTACACCAGGATGATTAAAATATACCTTCCTAGGAGAGAAGTGATGAGGCAGGACTCCCAAGGATGGTGGGAAAATGGAGTCCACTTATTTCAATGGCTTTCCCATTTTTATAATGTAACAAAAACAACACTGTGCTTGTGGGACTACATAAACAACTTGCTATTGAAGGTAGTTTGCCAACTGGTATCACTCTTCTACCTGATATCACTCTGTCTCAATCTCCACACAGGTTGTGACTGCCCCATGACTTCTCAGGAAGACTGAGAGCCCTTAGGAGAGATAGGGAGCCTAACCAGATGTTGTTAGCAGGTTCCTTCTGGACTGAAGGGTCTTAAATCTCACCCAGAGTTCCCCCATTGACTGTGATCCTCTACAATCTTCATTTGCTTTTTTTTTTCATTAATTCCCTTGGAATTCTTGACCTTTTGTTCTTTCAGATGAATTTTGTTGGGTTTTTTTTTTCTTTCAGTAAAATAGTTTCTTGGGAGTTTGACTCATATAGCATTAAATAAATAGATTAGGTAGGTATATTCGCTCAATCTATCCAAGAGCATTTGATGTTTTTCTGATTGTTTAGATCTGACTTTATTTGTGTGGAAAGTGTTTTGTAGTTTTGCTTATATAGTTTGCTATATAAGCAAACTTTCCCTTGGCAGATAGATTCCCAAATATTTTATATTATCGACATTTATTTTAAATAGAATTTCCCTTTGTATCTCTTACTGTTGGATTTTGTTAGTGATGTATAAAAATGCTGATGATTTATGTGGATTTACTTTGTATCCTGCAACTTTGCTAAAGTTGTTATTATTTCTAATAGTTTGTTAGTTGATTCTCTATGGTTCTCTAAGTAAAGGATATTCTTAATGGATGAGTTTTTTCATCTTCTTGTTTTTTAAATTTCATCTTATTTTGAAAATTACATTTCTTCTGTTATTGAAAATTCTTACTCAACTTGAATTGATATTATTTGATATGTGGTGCTTTTCTTTCTTGGCAGCTGGTAAAGCTAGTCCCTTATCATTATGGTCTTGATATTGAGGAAAGAGAGAGAGAGAGAGAGAGAGAGAGAGAGAGAGAGAGAGAGAGAGAGAGAGAGAGAGAGAGAGAGAAAGAGAGAGAGAGAAAAAGTGTTAAATTTACTACCTACCCAAAATAACATCCTGTAAATTCTATCAGTTTATCATACAACTCTCTTTTTCAATATTTCTGAATAATTTTCTTATACATCCTAAAATATAATGATCTAATTATTTTCTTCTCAGTTTTGGGAAAAGAAAGTACATCTTAATTTTTTTTCCTCTTTGACATTAACTCCAGATCAATCATTTCTGTTTTGTAAATTTCCAATCTTTCTATATTTCTATAATTTTTCTAGGACTTTGGGGGGGTTGTTTTTTTTCTGTATTATTTCTTTCATGTTAATCTTCAATGAACCAATTCTATTTTTCATTGAGTTTATAATAAAAACCATATTATTTTAATGGATTAAATCTTTATCATTTTTAACTGAAATTTCTTAGTCGTATTCAATTCCTTCTTTATTTTTTTCATAACATTTTTGCTAATTAAATTTCTTCTTTAATTCTTTCTGTGAGTTTCTAATCCATTTTGCTATCTTGAAAAAAGTTCTCATTTTACTTCTGGTTGCTTCTGTTGATATTGCTTAAGTATAATTTTCTTCTAAACTTTCTGTCCCTGCTTCTTTTTAATCTAGCATATTTTTATAATATCAAAATTCTTCTGTTTGTTCATTTTTCCCCTTTAGGAACCCCAAAAAACAGGACTGAGAGCTTTAAATAGAAATTGTAAAGAAACAAAAAGTTTCTAACAATTAAAAGTACCAAAAGTGAGATGGCTACCTTGGGAGGTGAGAAATTCCCTCCTACTAGAGATCTTATAAGCAGAAGTTGGGTAATATTAGTGGCCAGGTAGAAACTGAGTCTTTGCAATTCCAGTCAACTATGTAATTCTGTGTCTGTGTTTTTATGATAGGCAAAGCATGGTGATGGGCATGTTAGGCAAAGAGATAAAATTAGGGCCTTCTTCATAGATTTTTTTCAATCTATCAAAATAGGTCAATACAATAGCAGGAAAGAAAATGAAACCAACTTAATTATTCATGGCAATCTTCAAAAGATATGGAAGCTATTTGTAAATATGTATGTTTCAGAGTTTTGATGAGCAAATTCATAAAAGTCTAAAATTATGAAACTAAAAAGATCATTTTATTCAAACCTCTCACTATAAAGATGAAGAAACTATAATTTAAGTTAAAACATTTACCTAAAGTAGGGGCAGTTAGGTGGCACAGTGGATAGTGCACCAGCCCTGAATTCAGGAGGACCCGAGTTCAAATCTGATCTCAGACACTTAACACTTCCTAGCTGTGTGACCTTGGGCAAGTCACTTAACCCCAGCCTCAGGAAAAAAAAAAAATTACCTAAAATAATTCAGCCATTCAATAGTAGAGCCAGATCTAGAACTCAGCACTTAGAAGAAAAGTAACTTATACAGTGACTTATAACTTCCTCTATCAAGCTGCTCTTGGAATTATAACTATTTCAATGATCTGAGGAGCAACAAACACAAGTTTCAGCTTCTACTTACTTCATCATTGTGGAAGTTAGGGGAAACAATGGCTCTTTCCTAAGTGTAGCTTTCTGATGAAGCTAATAATGGTTGACCAAATTTCTTCAAAGAAGTCATGTTAAAATCATAAGAACAACCTATACTGGAGGAGTAGCCTCCTACCTCCCCACCCCGATTTTCCCACTGAGACCTCAGATTCTTTATTATACATGTATAACCTGTATCTGATTACTTGCTCTTTTGGAGAGGGAGGCAATAAGAGAAGGAAGAAAAAAAATTTGGAATGCAAGATCTCACAAAAATGAATGTTGAAAACTATCTTTACATGTAATTGGAAAAAATAAGATACTATTAAGATTTCATATTCAGCCTTGGTTAATGAAGGATATATGAAAGTATGGTATCAGGCCTGCCCAAAGTAGATGAAGAAGATTTTCCTGGACAGAAAAAAAGAAATACCTGCATAATATCACACCAGGAAGCAGATAAAGCATACACATCTGAAGTCATCATATTTGCCATTATGACCTCTCAGAAGGTATAATGCTGAGAAAAAAAGGTGAACACTACCTGGCTTCATCTAGTAGCTCACTGCTTTGATAAGACAGATATTAGAGTAATTAAATTTCATTCAAATTCACCCTACTAGCCCAGAAAGACTATTCACTTCTCAGGAACTCTTATTTATAATTTAATTAGGGAAGAGTCCATTATCCAGATATCTTAAGCCCCAATCCAGAAAACCAAACACTATCTACATAATCCACTCTTTCTAGTTCTGATGTCCCAAGCTTTAGTTGGGAAGATTTATAAAAATGTTGCCTCCCTCTTGTCCCCAACTCAAATCCATCAATTTCCTGCCCAAGCATTCATAGTCCCTATAAATCCTTTCCAGGATTATTCTGATGATACAATCTGACTCTAAAAAGGATACTGGATTTAGACCTTATTTTACAAATGAGGAAACTAAGTGTGAATTTCTAGAAATACATAGAAGGTCTGAGGTTTGATGAATCTCTGAAGACTCCTAGTCCTGTTTAGTATACATGCCAACATATATTGGTCATATCAGGTCTTCATAATCTTCAAGAGGGAGTAATCAGTCATGGCAATAGCATTTTTCCTCTTGGGACTAATAACTAATTCAGTATAAGACAATTTAATTCAACAAATATTAATTATATACTGCATCAATGCATGTTAGACTTCAGTCATTTAAGTTGCAATATAATATTGGTAGCTGTTCTATAGGAATATATAGTATAGTTTAGAATAGATGTTATATGATAGTGAACTTATAAAAATGTAGATCTGCATTGAAGCCCCCTACCTATCCTCACCTGCCCATTCTCTATCAGACACCAAGGAAAGGTTTGAGTCTCCAGAAATGAAATTAAAGATTGCAATCAATATCTTGCTATCATAGGTTATGTTCAACCTGCAGTACCAGTCAGTCTTGAGCTCTACCCAAAAGTTGTCCACCACTATTCACCAGCCCAACCACTGGAGCCAAATCTACCATATGCTGCTCAGTTCTATGACTGACCAAATGATTCCATTCTCTTCCCATTTCCAGTGTACTAGAAGATTAGGGCAGCACTCTGGACAGGTGAGGGGTAGGTTTTAGGGGCCCCTCACATCAGACCAGAATGATACTTTCTATTTGCATATGCCATCCTTCTCTCAATCCCTAATAAACTAGGTGGTGTCCCAGCTCTACTAGCTTCCATCCTAATCCTTCTAATTATCCCCTTCCTCACACAGCCAATCAACAAAGCATGATATTCCAACCAGTCTCCCAAACTTTATTCTGAATCCTCACCACTAACCTTATTACACTCACTTGAATTGGCGGCCAACCAGTAGAGCAACCATTCATTATCATTGGCCAACTGGCCTCTATACTTTACTTCCTGCTAATCCTTGTCCTTATACCCCTAGCAGGTCTATTCGAGAACTATATACTAAAACCTAAGTGAAAAGTCCAAGTAAGTTAACCAAAATACTGGTCTTGTTCAGCAATGAAGGTATACTCCTTCCTAGGACACATCAGGAAGAAGGCATTACACCCCACATCAATACCCAAAGCTGATATTCTCCTTAAACTACTTCCTGCACACATGAAAAAAAACATTTTCAATTAATTAGCAAATTTTAATTTATATACTATCAGTATTAATTTTTTTTACAAAAACAAAAATCTATTACATAATATCTGTGCTACTAGACATACTTATACCTAGAACATTCACATATAATCCCCTATCATATAAGCATGTAAATTACATATCATGTATAAATAAATATTTATGTATATGCTGAGAGTATGGAATTTTTCTCAGGAGAAAAAGTTTTCAGGGACCAAAAATCTCTGATATAGGAATGCCTGGGAGGATATAAACGACTCCAAAGATGTTGTCAAGAAAACAATTGTTATTGACCTTGTAACGGTGTCAACATAACTTAATTTCTAGGTATCCTGTTTGTACAAGACCACAGGCACAATCCAATGAACAAAATTTCTTTAGGAACATGTGTACAACAAGACCAACATAGAGAAAGCCAAGAGTCAAACTTCTCTGCCTCAAGGAGATCTTATTTGACTTTTGTTTTTCTTCCTTCCAATACACAAACCTGCCACCAGAATATGATGTGCCAGCCTAAACACTAGCTCAGAGATTTCATCTCCCCATACTTTTATAGGTAATTAGATAATTAGAGAAATTCTAATTTCTCTAATATAGAAATTAGAGAAAAACTGATATTTTAAATGGGGTTTTTGGCCCTAATAAGGGCATTTCTCCTCAACTGATCAACTTCCTTCTTTCCATGATTAGTAACATAAATTATTATGAGTTCAAAAATTTTTTAATTTAATTGATGATTATGATTTATAATCTTTGTCTCCTCCTCCCATCTGAGCAAGCGATTCTATTCTTTCCTAAGAGTCCATGATCTAGCAACAGCAAAAGAGAAAAATAACATCTTGCTAGAGTGGTCAGGGAAGACTTTTTAAAAGAGGGAGGATTTTAATAGAGCCTTGAATGATGTATAGGATTTAGCTAAATGGAAGGGAGAAGACATGGTATTCCAGGAGGAAGATGACAAGCAGAAACAGGTAGATGAAAAGAGAAAATGAGTAGATCAATATGGTTTAAGGTTAGGGTATATATAGGGGAATAATAAATGGTAAAGCTGTCAAGTTAGTTTGGGAGCCCCACAACTATACAGAGATTTCAGCATAAGATAGGTGGTTTGGACTTAACTTTGTAAGCAATAGGGAGCCTTAGAATTTTTAAACAAGGCAGAGAACATGATCCAAGTTATATTTTTAAAAGATTAAATCCAGACATATCCAAGTGATCAGAGACTAGAAGTAGGACATCTATATAGGAGACTTTTAAAGTAGCCCGGGCATGAGGTGATCAAGGCTACACTAGAATGGTAACAAGGAGAATGGGACCATGACCTATGTTGTTGAAGCAATTTGAATTTCTCACCACTGTAATTTCCTGTATCTTTTAAGCACCAAACAAAGATGGGAAATGTAGGCATAGAAATTGAATTGCCTGAAATTGTTAACCTAAAGGGAGTTGCATAAGACTGCTAATGTCCCACTATAATGAGGTATTTAAAACAGAGGCAATTAGATGCTTTACAGTAACCATACCAGGCACACCAAAGAGAGATCCAGTATGGGTAGTATCCTAGTAAGTCTGTCATGTAGCTCAGGGTGGGGGTCATGCCATCAAGGTATACACAATGGTACAAACACATGCATACACCCCTTCACATCATCACTTTCTGTAGCTCTCTGCAGCTTCTTCATGGGGGTTGGCAAGCCCTGGAAGTTTTCATAGCTATTTTGGCTCACTTTCTCATTGCTCAGCCAGCAGTCTCCTCAGCAAGCTTATCAGCAGCTCTGTTCCTGGTTGGCTCCATTAGTCAGGACCCCTTGCTGTCTCTGCTGTATGGCTTAGCTTCTATTTCTCTCTCCCAACATTCTCTATTACATTCCTGATGCAATTACTCTGTAGCATAGGGGCACAGTCACACAAGAATTGAAGTCCTGGAAACCAATAATATCAAGCTTGTCCTGAGTCACATAGGAAATATAGTCCTCTCCTTTAGTCGTATCCCAATTATAGGAGATTGGATGTTGGGAGATATTAGGCAAGTGGAGAAAGTTTGGAATAAATAGGCAAGGGAATTCACACAAGCTGAATAAAAGCAATTTCTAACAGTGGGGACGGAAATGAAATTAAATGACATAAATTCCTAGTAGGTCAAGCTACTATGGGCAGCTAGATAGCACAATGGCCAGAGAATCAAGCCTAAAGTCAGAAAGACTCATCTTTTTTAGTTTAAATCTATCCTCCAATACTTACTAGCTATGTGACCTTGGACAAGTGACTTAATCCTGCTTGCCTCAGTTTCCTCATCTGTAAAATGAATTGAAAAAGAAATGGCAAATCGCTTTGGTATCTTCGCCAAGAAAATCCTAAAGGGGCTCACAAAGAATTGGACACAGCTGAACAACAAATAACCATGGTTCTGTGACTTCCTCTAGCAACACTTTGTATCTTAGAACAGAGAAACACAATGAAGATGAACTTAGAAATCGATACAAGATACTCTGATAGATGGTTAAGAGTCAAGAAATTCCAGAGGAGGGCTATAATACCCAACTAAGTGATAAATCCATCCATGAAAGTAAAAATGAGGCCTGGGGAGCAGTAGTGATCTAAAGAGAGTAGGAGAGATAAACAGGTATTTCAAATAATACTGTTTCATTGTCCAAAATAGACTTTGTGGAACAAAGGTCAACCTCCCCTTCTAATTCCATTGAATGGTGACATCTGGATAGGAAAGAACAGTATATAATGTCTTCAGAGGAGAGCCAGGTTTATTTTGGAGTAGGTTAAAGGAGAAAAAAATATGAGGAAAATAGAATTAAAGGAATTTTGCTCATCTTAGATGATAGATGAGGGAAGAATGATCTAATGGGAAGAAGCAATGGTGAGAAGTGGGAAGTCTGGTGGAATGAGAGTTTGGAGATTGTGAGATTGGAGGTTCATGTCCAGAGTGGCTATGTACTTACCACCAATTAACAATTGTAGAGTGGTGCAGATGAAAATGACTAAATTATCAGCTAACCCCTTGTTGACAGCCTGCTGTGAAGAATGAATTACAGGATAAGGCTCTAAGGGTGGAGATGAGGTATCAGAAGGAAAAGGAGGGTGAACACATAGAGCTTCTGATAGAGATTGTGGAAGGAAAGAGTCAAAGACATAATCGAGCACTTCTCTTTCCAGTATCCAATGCTCTATGCATGGATAGCCCCAAAGAGAGAGAGAGACAGAGAGACAGACAGACACAAGGAGAGACAAAGACATGCAGAAGTGGGGGGGTGGCAGATTTGATCTCAGGAATATGAGTCTTCCTCTCTACTATCCACTTCAACAACAGGTTGAACTCTCTGGGTCAGAATCTTCAGGCAACAAAATCGACACAATTTTCCCTCAAGCTCTCTCCCTCCAAGACTACTATCTTCTCTACCCAATCCCTCAACTCAGCAGGTTGTTATTGTTTTGTCCTTCATTCTCAAAGAGGACCATGACATCAGGGAGGTGATATTATGAAATGCAAGTAAATTGGATTTAAGTGAGGGAAGGTTGTACAAAGCCACCTGCCTCATTTTTCCTCTCCTGTACCTCTCATCTCAGTGGATTTCCCCTAGCTCACAATCTTTGGTAATACCTAAAGGGGCCAACGTCTCAAGAACCGTGGAAATTCTGGACAATATTTCCCTCCGGGCTGAATGTTAAATTCCCTTTCTCCACCCAAAGTTCTTAGTTTATTTGTCCTGTAGGGGCAAGGCCAAAGATAGATTATAATAGAATAGTAATAGTCTTTTTTAAACTTATATGAGAGAAATGAAGAGAAAGCAGAAAAAAATTGGAGCATAATAAGGAAACTTCTATAGCTTATAGTACCCTGGAGCATTCTAGATCCTTATCCTAAATGATCCAAATCCAACCAAAAATTACTTTTGAACCTGCCTGGATTTTTGGTTCTGTATAGTTCATCCTAAAGATTTTGCTCCTCTCTTTATTCTGTCCTCTTCAAGACCCCATTAAAAAAATAATAATAATTAACCAATCAATAAGTGAAACATCATGATACAGTAGAAAGAATGCTGGCTCTGCAGCTGTAGGGCCACTTCCCTATATTATTATTGTCTCAATCCATTAAAAAAAAAAATCAAAGAACATTCCATTCATTAGGGAAATAGGCCAAAAAGGAACTCTGACCTACAGAAGGAATCAGGAAATAGACGTGATGATAGAAAGTTGACAAAGGCAGACAAGTAAAACCTGAGTAAAATGTTGTTTGGGGGAAAGAATAGGAGAGATAAAGGAGAGATTGGCTTGGAAAGAGGGAGAGTCACCAGAAAAAAAAAAAAACTGGTTGTAGAGTATAAAGTGAAGGAGATTCATTTCTCCCACTCATCTCAGTTCATGTGTTCATGGGATATAATCACATATTACCATATATTAAATTAGAACCAAAACAATAACACTTAATAATTTTTTTCCAAAATATGGACATTTTTCTCTGATAGGATTAAGGGATTCTGAGCTATTGAATAAACAAAAAAATATTCTTATCCATAGTGATTCTTAATAGTGTAAATAGTGTCAGGATGCTTGGAAATTGTAGGCAGTATGGAGAAATTGTGGAATGTGGGCCTTATACCTATGTCAGAGTCAACAGTAGGAGAAAGGAGTTTCTATCTCATCTCCCCATTATCCATTGCATCTAATAGAAGAGCTACTAGGAGCCTAGGAGCTCCTTATATAAGAGTTGGAGAAGCAGTCCAAAAGGGTTTGAGGCACAGTTAAATGAACAGAGATATACTCTACAAACAAAAATGGATGCAGATAGTCACCTAAATGAGGACCCAATAGGATTTCTGATAGCAGAAAAGAAAGCAGGCTATTGGCTCAAAAGAGAGTTAACCCTGATGGTTGAGATTTAAGCTGTGGAGAGGAATGGATCCTGGGAACTCAGTTAAATTACCTGCCATTCAGAGATGCTTAATCCATTTTCCTATGAACTCTACAAGAAGAGAAAGGACATGGAGGCCTTTTAATTCCAGTAGTATGAATTGCCTTTCCTGTAAATTTCCCTACATCTGTGTCTCACTACCGTAGTATTCTAAATATTAAGGAATATCATTGTATTCCTGATTCCTTCAGTCACCATAGTACCAAGTTAAAGTATATCTTCATGGATTCTCATTGGTCCTGGGAAAATACCATACCTTTCTCTGGAGAAAGGATCTCTGAGAGAACTCTAAGACCACCCTGTCACTCCAAAATCTTTTATGGATAAGAAAAAAATATTTTAATAGCAAATTCTAGAGATCTTTAAGAAAGCCCAGAAGAGGATAACCAAGGTGATTGAGGACATTAGAGAAGAAAGGATCAATAAAAGGGATAGGATTGCTGCTCACAGTAGATGGGAAAATGATAAACAACTGAGAAAAGGAAGAGCTGGTTACTTATTTTGCTTCAGTTTTTGCTGCCAAGAAGGATGATCCTTGTTTTGGAAAAAAACAAAACAAAAAAAGGACTAACAGGATATTGATATCCATGATAACTTGGGAAATAGTAAGAGAGCCCCTCATTGCCCTAGATAAGTTCAGGTCAACAAGGCCAGATAAACTGTTTAGCAACTGATATGCGTTACCAATAGGGTTGCTAAGCCATAGTCAGTGATCTTTGAAAGATTATGAAGAATTGATACTACATAACTGGAGAAGAGCAAGTATATGTTTAAAGAAAGGAAAGGAAGGAAGCAATAAAGGAAGAAGGAAAGAAAGAAAAAAAGAAAAAAGGAAGGATATGAAAAAAGAAAGAAAGAAAGAAGGAAGGAAGGAATAGAAAGAAAGAAAGAAAGAAAGAAAGAAAGAAAGAAAGAAAGAAAGAAAGAAAGAAAGAAAGAAAGAAAGAAAGAAAGAAAGAAAGAAAGAAAGAAAGAAAGAAAGAAAGAAAGAAAGAAAGAAAGAAAGAAAGAAAGAAAGAAAGAAAGGAAGGAAAGAAGGAAGGAAGGAAGGAAGGAAGGAAGGAAGGAAGGAAGAAAGAAAGAAAGAAAGAAAGAAAAAGAAAGAAAGAGACAAAGAAAGAAAGAGAGAGAGAAAGAAAGAAAGAGAGAGAGAAAGAAAGAGAGAGAGAGAGAAAGAAAGAAAGAAAGAGAGAGAGAGAGAAAGAAAGAGAGAGAGAGAAAGAAAGAGAGAAAGAGAAAGAAAGAGAGAGAAAGAGAGAGAGAAAAAAGAGAAAAGAAAAGAAAAAAGAAGGGGAGGGAAAGAAAGAAAAGAAAAGAATGGGAGGGAAAGAAAGGAGGAAGGAAGGGAGGGAAGGAGAGAGAAAGGAAGGAAGAGAACAGAATATGCCTACAGGTTTGATTGAAATTCTTTCTTAGAGTATATATTACCAGATGAGAAAGGAAAAGAGACTGGCCCTATGATTTGATTTGATTGCTATAATAAACTCCTAGATGAGCAATATTGATTACAGTTTTAAATACCAGTCTGACCATGCTACTCTGTCTCAAAAATTGTAAGTGCTTCCCTAAAGGACAAAATGCAAACTCCTCAAGTTTTTATTAAAGCCACACACACACACACACACACACACACACACACACACACACACACACACACACACTATGTGGCTCCCAACTACATTTCCCAACTTATTTCATATTCCCTCCATACACTCCACATTTCAGTCAAACTGACTTATTTGCGATTTCTCTTACATGGCATTTCATCTCCCATCTCCAAGTCTTTGTAAAGATTGTTGCCAATGCCTATGATGCCCTGCTTCACATCTTGAAATCCCAAGCTTCCTTCAAGGTTCAGTTCAAACATTACCTCCTACATAAAGTCTTTCCTGAATTTTCCTGGTGCTTCATCTTCTCCCAAGCATCACCACATACATAGAAGTTTCTTGAGGGAAATAACTATTTGTTATCATATTTTTCCCATCCCCCAACACAGTGCCTTGAACATAAATAGGATTCTAGTCACCATCAGAAGTTTGTTGAATTAAAAGGGGATGGCAAGGAGGAGGTGTCATAGAGAGTTTCTTAACACTGAAAAGTTAAATGACTTGCCCAGGATCAAACAGCCAGAGACAAGAGTTGAACCCAGCCAAGTCTTATTGATTATAAGCTATTCACTATCCACTATGCCATGTTGTCTCTCATAGTATATTAAAGAAATAACCAAAGAACACCTACAAAAGGAAGTTGTGTTCACAAAATAATAAATGAATAAACCAAACGTGTCTTCTTAAAGAACATCATGCCAAAATTTTCTTTTGTAAACAAATTAGTAGAAGCTCATGGGAATTTCTATCTCAGACACCATTTAACTAGATTTTAAGCAAAGCAACTGATAGAGATTTCATGCTATTCTTAATAGAAAGTTAAAGAGAATATATTCTAGAAGATATCAAAATTAAGTGAACTTAAAATTGGTTGAATGACGAAATCCAAAGAGTATGTCATTAATAATTTGAGAGTAACTTAGAAGCAGATCCTTGGTGGAGTATTCTATGAATATGTACTTGGCCCTGTGCTCGTAAATATTTTTATCAGTAACTCAGATGCAGGCATCAAGTCCATCAAATTTGTACAAGACATATAGCTGGGGAGAATGCTAAGCTCCATGGTGACAAAGTTAGGGTCCAAAAAGACCTTTAAGGTCTAGAACATATATATAAATAAATATGTTCTATATGTTTATACATGTATGTATATTTATATATAAATAATGTATGTATTAATATATATTTATATATGTATAAATCTAAAATTATGAAATTTAGTATGGATGAATAGAAACTTATACAGGTTTGGGTTGGTTTTTTGTTGTTATTATTGTTGTTTTAAATAAGTTTCATAATTAGACAACAGTTCCTCCGAAAAAGATCTGGGAATTTTAGTGGACTACAAGTTCACCATGATTCAAAAGGGTTATATGGCAGGTAAAAGTGTTAATGCATCTTAGATGAACATAGTGTCCTGGAATAAGGTAATGATAATCCAGCTGGATGAAAGCTCTTCCTCCTCAGCATTTTTTGACTCTCTAAAACTAAAATCCCATTATTTTAACTGAAGTCTTTACCAACCACTCTTAATTCTAGTTTCTTCTCTTTCTTAACTATTTCCCATTTATGCCATATATAGCTTGCTTTTTATATGTTTGTTTACATGTTGTTTCCCCTACCAGAGTATAATTTCCTTTAGGTCAAGCACTGTTTTTTGACTTTTTTTATATCCCCATACGTGCCCCCATGGCACATAATAGAAAGATTAATAAAAGTTTATTGATTGATTGTATTCTTCCCTGACCAAATCACATCTGGAGCATTAGCTCAGGTTCTTGGTATTACATCTTAAAGTGATCATTGATAGGCTTATCAATTATGTCTAGAAGAAAGAAACCAGAATGGTGAAGGGCCTTGAGTTAACATCCTATGAGGATCAGATGAAGACACTGTCAGTGTTTTAGTCTGAAGAAAATACTTGAGAATTGAGATATTCAGTGGGAATTATTTAAGGCTGGAGACTGCTACAGAATACCTGGAGAAAGGGGAAAGCATTCTTAGCACATTCCCCACATCCATTTCAAATTTTTTCTGCTTTCCTCAAATCTTCAAGTATTTCAAGGATTGTTTCAATATTTGAAAGGCGTATGGGAGAAGAAATATTTATTAAGATCTACTGCATGTAGAATAAGCTACTTCTTTCTCTAAAAGGAAAGGAGTTTATCATTAAAACTTTAATGGTCCAGGGGGATAAAGCCTGGTCACCAAAAGGCACCAAAAGTTCTCATGAGGTCAGTACCCTTCAAATATGGGGGATGTCCTCTGAGGGCTCTCAACTCACCACAGTCTGCCCTTCTAACTAAATGCTTTTTACATAAAGACAAAGAAGTGGGGGACCTATATCTACCCATTTTTGATGAATATCCTTTCCATGCTATGGCTTAAGTAAACCTCATTTTGCCATCTCCTAAATGTTCCACAAATGTTTCATTTCATTCTAGTTCCATGTCCAAGCTACCAAACCCATATCAGCACTGATCTGTTGTACACTGTCTCATGGGAAAGGGATTAGACTTATTCTGCTTGCACCCAGAGGGCAGCAGTAGGAACACTAAGAAGGAATTCACAGAGGCAAATTTAGGTTTGATTTAAGAACAAATTTCTCAATGGAGCTATCCAAGAGTAGAATAGATTGCTTCAGGGACCGACGGGTTCTCCTGTCACTGGAAAACTTCAAGCTAAGGTTGGAGGTCCACTTGTTAGATATGTTGTAGAAAGGGATTCTTGCTCAGGCATAGGTGGAATTAAGTATCCTCTTCCAACTCTGAGATTCTGTGATAAAAGACAAAGGGGAGGGAGGGAGAAATATGTATACAAAGTCACAAGCACAGTATTAATTTTGATTCATTGTTTTAGAGTGATTATTTGGGGAGGTTAGTTTATAAAGATGTATTCATTGCACCTAAATAAAATTTATTAATAATTTTTAATAAGTCAAATAGGAAGAAACTTGGAAGCTTGAATTGTTTGGCCTGAAAAAAGCCAGGGAAAAATTAATTCACTATTTCCTAATGTACAAAGATTCTCTCCAATCTCACTCTGGATGAATTAACCTTTAACAGGAAAGAATTAAGTTAAATATGTATATGTACATATATATAATTAAGTTAATCATAAAGAATCATAAAAATACTAAATTTGACTACTATGGCCACTCTGGATGAAATAACCTTTAAAAGGGGAGGAATTACCAGTTGATCAATGATGGACAGAATCAGCTATACCCAGAAAAGGAACACTGGGAAATGAGTGTAAACTGTTAGCATTTTTTTTGTTTTTCTCCCCAGGATATTTTTCCCTTCCGAATCCAATTCTTCCTTTGCAACAACAACAACAACAAAATTTGGTTCTGCACATATATATTGTACCTAGGATATCTATAACATATTTAATATGTATGGGAATGCCTGCCATCTAGGGGAGGGGGTGGAGGGAAGGAGGGGAAAATTCGGAACAGAAGGGAGTACAAGGGATAATGTTGTAAAAATGTTATAATTATAAAATTAATTTAAAAAAAAAACTTTTAAAAAAAGGGAGGAATTAGGGGCAGCTAGGTGGCACAATGGATAGAGCACCAGTCCTAAAGTCAGGAGGACCTGAGTTCAAATGTGACCTTCAGACATTTAACACTTCCTAGCTGTGTGACCCTGGGCAAGTCACTTAACCCCAATTGCCTCAGGGGGGGGGGAAAAAGAGGGAGAAATTAAGTTAGTCATAAAGAAGAAAACCTCTATTAGAAAATCATGGATTTATGGCTCTTCCCTGGGCATCTTAAAGAATGGATGTGAAGAATTAATATTCCTGCCTGTAGGTAGAATGGAAGATAAGATGATCTTGTCCAATCCCTCCCAACCCTATGATTTTTCTGATTGAGCTGATAGCCAACCAATCAATCACATTTATTAAACATCAACTATAAACCATACACTCTGTTTGCTGCTGGGGTTTACAAAGACAAAAACAAAGCAATCCCTGTTCCCAATAAACTTTCATTCTAAAGAAAGCCCCTGTAACCAGACTCAACTAGCAGGCAACCAGTGTCCAAAAAGTTGAGTTGAAATCAGTAAGAAAGGAGAAACTGGGCAACTGGAGAAAATGAGGGTTGTTGGAAGGCTGATTAGAATAAATTATAACCATCTCCCCTCATTTATAAAGTTGTTTTTGATTACTGGTGAGAAAGGATAAAAGAGTGTGAACAACTTAGCACAAGTGGGTGACTATCACCGCCACTAGACTCTAAGCCATGGGAAGAGTTAGTCAGCTGTGGTCTTCACATAAAAAGAGCAGGGCACTCATTCATATGTAAGGTTTTATTTGCTCACTCAGGGAGCCTTTCATAAGTGCCTTGTGGACACAGCTGGTAAAAGACTGTGGGTTAGGGAGGAAACAAAGGACATAGCTCCCTTGGGGAGCTTATGGCCTTATTGAGACCATCCGTCCTTCATGACAGGAAAGAACATTCAAACTATGTGTTATCCTCCCGACATTATTTGTACCTAAGGACAGCTCAGACTCACACAGACCCTGTTGGCAAATCCTCCTTGGCCTTATTCCCTCCTCTCTTGTTCTACTATATGGGTTCTAATAATAGCTGGCATTTAAGTAGGCTTACAAAGGACTTTCTCATGCATTACAGCCATTTTTACAAATGAGGGATCTGAAGTTGAGAGAGGTTAAGGCACCTGCCCCAAATCCCTTGTACAGCAAGGGGCAGAACTGGGATCCGAACATAAATGTTTAAACTCCAAGTCTCACAGTCCTATGCCAATAAATAACATAGGGATACAGGCAAATGGGCACAGGAGGTTGGGAATGAGGTGATCTTCCTGCAAACAATAGTTCTCCCTCCACCTTGCCCCACAGCCTTCACTTGACAAGAGAAAAAGGCATTCCAAACCACCACCCCAGAGTCTTGCCACCTGGGTGCCCTCTCTCTCTAAACATCCACCCCTTCACAATCTCCTTCCCGTAAGGATTGCTCCCTTCTCCCAATATGATTTTGCCTTTGGTCAGAGTAAGCTCAATATA
The DNA here is from genome assembly GCF_048593235.1 of Sminthopsis crassicaudata. Classification (NCBI taxonomy): domain Eukaryota; kingdom Metazoa; phylum Chordata; class Mammalia; order Dasyuromorphia; family Dasyuridae; genus Sminthopsis; species Sminthopsis crassicaudata. The sequence goes on along the minus strand of NC_133621.1, from coordinate 90,777,774 downwards.
TTTTCCTTCCCTCTCTACCCCATGTCCACCTCCCGCCCCTGTCCCTCAACTGAATTTGTCACAGGCAGAACTAAAGCTAGTAACCTCTCTGATTGCAAGTTTCTAACAGCCGATCACCAGACTTGGCTGATTTCCTAGCCCATCCCCCACTGCTGCTTACCCACACTACCCATTCTCTGCTTCCCATTATCCCCTTCTCTAATATCTTCAATCAATCTCAGTAGTCTATTGAGTGCCTACTGTATATCGAACCCTACGTCTAGGTAATAGAGAAGAATAAAATGTAAAAGAGTCTGCCAACAATACCTTCTGCCCTGGGAGAGATTTATTCTGAAGGTTGAATTAAGGACAAAATAAAATCACGAGGTTTCTATTTTCCATAATCAGGGAGAAAGAGTGGAGGATTTGAGCCGGAATTACTGAGACGCCTCCCTCCATTGCCCATGGCTCGGTTCCATCTCAAACAGTCTCTTTTTTTTCCATTCTAATTCCAAAACCTAGTCCTCGCTGCAGCCAACTAGATTACATGCTGTTCCCCAATCTCATCCTTCCCTCTCCTGCTTCCATATATTTGTACATTTTGTCCTTGGAACAGATGCCTATCCCTGCCATATCTTTGCCTGCAGAAAGCCTTTCCTTCCTTTGAAGGAAAGATTGCCTCTGCATCCATGAAGCCTTTGTCTGTCACCAGTTAAAAGTGGCCCCTGCCTCCTGGAACTTTATCATTCCACTTTTTTTTTAACCTTTCCTATGTACTAAATCAATTTCTAACTTCTATTGTACCTGAATATATGCTCTTTGAGATCAAGAACTAATGTCTTATCTAGCTTTATCTAGCTTTCTGCAGCCCAGAACCCTGTACACAACAAACACTTAATATATGTTTATTGAATTGAATTTAATTGCCCTCAAGGGGGCTATAATTTTAAACCTTTCACTTAAAAAACTAGGAGAGCACATCAAGATAGTATCCCTCTCTTAAGATTACTTTATTTATTTGGATTCACTTGTAAGGCCAATAGAATGAAAGTTTCTGGAGAATAAAGACTTTCGTTTTTGTTTTTGAATCACAACGTAACTCTAGGCTTTTGTCACTTTGTAGGTGCTTAATAAATATCGATTGAGCTGGCTTGAATTATGCCAAATTATGTGGAACAAACAACTTCTATAGTTGAGAGAAGGCAGAAATCAGGGTTGGACATTTCATGACATAGGCCTGATTTGTGACAACTCTATTTAACCTTAGGCAAATTATTTAAATTTCTTTGAGAAGTTCTTCTCTGTTGAATGTGTGTGCCCATGATCACTCTACCCCTCACTATGCAAACAAAGCCTAAGTTCTAGTGGGCTCTACCAAGCTGGAAAGGTTTTGAGGACTAGACCCAGTGACAACTTGGATATTTGTTTTTCCAAGACCAACCTTAGCTAAACTTTAATAGATTCATCATCCACTATTACTACTACTAGTTACAGATGGGTGTTGGTTTTTGCTCATAGCAGTTCTCAAAGATCATCTTCTAAGGTAGGAATGGGTTAAAATTCTGAAGTGGAAGGAATTTTTAGATTCTTGAAGACTTGGAGGAAGTACCAACCTCACAGTATGGTTATGTGGCTATGTTGAAAGCAGTACCCATTGGGCTGTGGCTGAACAAATTATACTTTGTCAATATAATGAAAAATTATTTTACTATAAGAAATTATGACATCTCAGAGAACAACCTAGGAAGAGTTGCATGAACTGATGCAAAGTGAAGTGAACAGAACCAAGAGAACAATTATACTATAACAACATTGCAAAGATAATTTGGAAAGACTCAAGAACTCATGATGGTCATCCGAGATTCCAAAAGGTTCGAGATGAATAATGCTGCCCACCTCCTGATGGAGAAATAGCCAAATGAAAGAAACACCCATTTAGGCACATGAAAATGTGGGAATTTGTTTTGCTTGACTATACATATTTACTCCAAGGTTTTGTTTCATTTTTTTCCTTTCTTTTTAAGGAGAAAATGATATATTTGATAATTTCCCCCCCAAAAAAAAATTAAATGAAAGAAATGAAAATCTCCTTTGTAAATACTAAAACTCTTATAGAAACTCTGAACTACTCTTATCGTTTCTACTCCAAATGCTACCTACTACCTGTGTATGTATCATCTGGGCCTCATTTCCTCATTTGTTGGACTAAATGAACACTAAGATCCCAGCCAACGCCACCTCATAAGATCTGTAATTCTTTCCCAAAACTTATAATTGATAGGAATCAGACATTTTCTTGGCAGATACAGTAGTACTTCCTGTTACTTCCCAAAAGAGCTTTTTTTATATAAGTTCTTCGAGACAAGTCAATGTGGAGTATATACTCCCAAACTTTTTCATCACTATGGAGACCAGTCATGGGAACTTCTGACATAAGGAGTCATAAAGTAATTATGATCTCTACAGAAATATTGTACTGAGATCCATAGTAGGTGAAAACATCTGTAGACTGAGGGGGTCACCAATAGTCTAAGGCAGTACTAAGGAGACTTTAGTGTAGGATGGTGAAGTGTTGAAATATTCAATGAGATGCCAGGAGCTGCAGAGAGCAAAAATTATAATGATGATCCTAGCTGGATCTTTCCTCTCTCCAAGTCCCTCAATCATTAATTTTCTTTGCCTCCTCAGTTTATACTATATTTAATTATAAAAATGTAAGCTCCTTGAGGGCCAGAACTGATTCAATAATTTTTTTCTTTTTCCATATCCCAGATAGGCCCTAATTTCTTGGAGACAGATGGGTGTGTGCAGGGCTAGTTTGGAAGCCCAAGTCTTTTTCTGGGACTCCAAGCACAGAAAAGATGGTATGGAATGCCCACTCTGGAAAACCTTTATTCTTACTCCTACCATCCTGAGGGACTCTCTCCCTCACTCGGTAGCTAAGAAGTAGAGGGCAAAGGGTAAGGGTAAAAATCCCTGATTGACCATAGAGTGGGGCTATATACTTAGAGCTACAGTTTCAACCAATGTTAAAAATATTTATTGAAGCATTATATACTAGGCTCTAGAGCAGCTGGATGGTGCCATGAGTAGCATATCCAAACTAGAATCAGGAAGATCTGAGTTCAAATTTGACCTCAGATAAGATACACTTACTAGCTATGTGACCCTGAGTAAGTCACTTCACTCTGTTTGCCTCAATTTCCTCATCTGTAAAACGAGCTGGAGAAGGAAATCCCCAACCAGTCCAGTATCTCCACCAAAATAAAACCAAAAATAAACCTAATCCTACCAAAAATACTAGCTGTTGGGGAATCATAGGATCATAGATTTTTTTTAATTAGAAAACATCTTAGATGTCATTGAATCTACCTCTCTCATTTTACCGATGAGAAAACTGAGACCTAAAGAGTCACTTACTCAGATTCACATCTATTAAATGGAAGAGCCACGTTTTGGATCCTGGTCCTCTCATCTCAAATCCTGAGACCTTTTCCATGGCACCATGCTGTATGTTTCTTTCATCTTCTTCCCTCAGAAGCCCCATTACTTTGCTAGGGAACAATGTATTCAACCAAAATTAACACTTGTTCCCAAAAACAAGGAGGGACTTGGGAAGCAGAGGATTTTTTTACATCATACCTTTAACTTCTGAAAGCCTTTAAAAACTATCCTTTCATTTGGTCCTCATAACACCTTCATGAGGAAATAAGAATAAAACTGACTTCAATGCTTCATCAGGGCATGGGCATTCTTCCCAAGAGTGATGGCCACAGAGCTTTCCAAGTTGTCATCAGCTTAATGACTTTCTATGGCCACAAAATGCTCTGCTTCCTTGGCTGACCCTCTGGAGACCAGCCTCTTCAAATTGAATTCCTGCCTGTCCTCAGGTGCCAGACATCATTGGGATCAAACTTCAGGCCATCCTAGAATTTGCCAGGGCTTATGCTCCCCTGGCATAATCTTCAAGAACCCAGAGCCACTTTTAAGCCTGACAACTTTAGACAAGGAATAAGAACAACGGATACATTATCATTTCTAACAATTCCCATTTCTATAGTGTTTTGCTCTGCAGGTTATATATTATAATTATACTGCTATACAGATTATATATCTGGATACCTATATTTTAATATCATTATTTCCTATCTATTTTATTCCCTTTGTTTGGCATGACTACACATGTTTTATCTATGTCAAATTGCTTGCCTTCTCAATGAGGAGTGGAGAGAATTTGGGACTCAAATTTTAAATTCTATACTGAAAATCATTTTACATGTAATTAGGGGGGAATAAAATATTAATTTTTAAAAGCATTATTCTGAGTCCATAGATTTCTCCAGATTGCCAAATTCATCCTGACACCAAAGAAAACCAAGAACCTGAGCTTACAACAAGACAATGAGGGAAGTGTGCAAATATTTGCATGCACACTTGTGTGTACAGCCCACACTCACATGCACATACATCCCTGCTCAGCAATGCTGTGACTTGCCTGTGGTCACATACACAGATATCATTATCTCCATTTGACAGAGAAAGAAATTATTCTCCAAAGAAGCTGATAGATTCATTCAAGGTGTCAGGTGTCAGGTGTCAGGATCTATATGGCAGCTCCTAAGGCCTTGCCTGCCAATTAGCTGGAAGACCAAAAGTGCCTTATAAACAGTGACGTGTGTTTCTGCCACTGGCACCTACCACCTCACTCCCCCCTTACACCACACACACCTGTCCCTTGGCACCCCAGCTTGCTATGCCAGATCATGAGGTTTCCTAGTTGGAAAGGACCTTAGAAACCATCTAGCCACCCATCTTGCTCCTTTACAAACCAGGAAACTGAGACCCAGAGTTAGATGAAACAACTTGCCTAAGATCCCATACAAGTAGTAATTGGTATGGCAAAGATTAGAATCCAAATCCACACCATGCTTTTTACTCCCCTACAATTATATACCTGTCAAGTGCCTACACTGAGCTTCCAAATGATTTGCATAATAAGTTGTAAGCAGCTCTCCTTGCCTAGACATCTGGCTTCGCCCTGCCAGCTTGTGTGATTTTTCTGTGCCCTTTCTGCACAATTGTTTCACCATTAGTCCAAGAGCCTAGAGGATTAGGGGGAGGGAGAGAAAGTGCTTTGGTTTGTCCATGGTGTTACCGAGGCAGATCGGTCAGCTGTCACTGATCCAGAAGGTCAAGTTGAGAGATTTGGAGATTATCCTATCAGGATTCTGAAATTTCCTGATTCTGATACAGCCCATTTCCCTTTCCCTCTCCTTCCCTTTTTCTCCCTCCCCCCCCCAATAATAAGAGGGTAAGTCACACTGGAGTCCAGTGAATGGCAGAAACAAAACTGGAACAATACTTGAGCCCCATACCGGCCTGGATCTCAGCACCTGTGGTAATGAGCTGTTAACATGACAGAGGACCTTTGAGATCCAAACCTCTTAGACTGTAAATGCCCCGAGGGTAGGTTTTGTACCTTATTTTATTTTTACATCCTTAGCACCTATGCTAGGGTCTTGAATCTACTAGACACTTTAAACATTTTAATGGATTAAACTAAATGATTGAGACCCAGAGAGCAAAGTCTCATTCCTTACCTAGCTCCACTACTCTGGGATTTTTCCTCCATGTCTCAGGAAGCTCATTATTTGGGGGAGAATGGGGGACATCTTTATCCTGCAAGATCTCATCAGACTTGGTACTTTTCTCATCACCAATGTCCATCCTCCAGATTGGTGGGGGGAGCCATGAACTCCAAAACCTCCATTTAAGTAGGAAGTTAGACACCAACTCTATTTTTCATCCAACATTTCAGCTTCCTTTTTGTATGTTGTCTTTCTCAATTAGATTGTAAGCTTCTTAAGGGCAAGAACTGTCCCCAGCATTCAGCACAGCTCCAGGCACATAGTAAGTATTTGATTGATTAAAATCTTGAACCTTCCCCCTTCTCCCTCTCCATGCTCCTAGCCCTCAATTTTTTTTTTAATTTTATTTGCAGCACAAATGTTCTGGACACAGAGAGAGAAGCCTGGGTAATAAGCCCAAGAATGTCAGGTAAAAGTGGTCAAAAGAACATGAGATCGGTTCCTGAGTGAAGTTAAGACAAAATTCAGACATTTACCTCAGTTCAAATATGACATATACTTCAAAGCTTTCCTGTGTCACTTGGTAATGGGTTTCCCTCTCTGGAACTCAATTTCCTCATGTATAAAATGGACTAGATGACCTCTAAGGTTCCTTGTAGCTTTAAATATATTCCCCTATCTTAATTGTGCCTATAAAAGAATAAAGTCTTGCTTGGTGAGGTGAAGGAAAATTACATAGGAGAGGATACCACAAAGAAACAGAGTCTCCATGGCTGTCTTGTTCTGCCTATCTCTGTCTCTTTCTTTGTCTGTTTGTCATCATCTTTATTTGGGAAACCAGCCTCTACTTCCAGAAGACAGATGTACTCAGTAGCTTGGTACCTCTGCCCACCCCTCCCACATCTCCCTGTGAAAGTGCTGTCAGGACAGCGCAGAGGCTAAACCTCCTTGAACAAGGTGAAGACAATCTGCATTCTCGGGGAAAGAACACCGGCCTGGGAATAAGACGACGGAGATCCTGGTCTTCGCCCCGCCATTCATATAGCAAGCATCCTCGTCCTACGTCGTTCGACCTCCCTGCTCCTCAGTTCTTTAATCTGCATAATGGGCCAGTTTGACTAGAAGAATCCTAAGGTTCCCTTCAAAACCAACATTTTAAGAGTCTATGAATTTCTTTCACAACATCCTCAGGTCAGCCAGGGCCAGAGAGCAGAGCCAAACAGCCAGATATTAGCTCCCTCTAGTAGCCAAGCCTCTCCTCAGGTTCTGGGTCCTAAAATGATGTTACTAGTAGAGGCCCCCTTAACAGGAGGGACCATGGGGGAGTTCAGAGACCTTAGCCAGTGAGAACCAACCAATTCAGGTCAGCCTCACCACACACAGAAGCTATCCCTATAGCAAAGGAGCTGAGAGGTTGAAGGATCACAGATCTAGAGTTGATGGGGCTCTTGGAGGACATTTGACAGCATAGGAAATGAGATGTGAGCCCACATTAGGACTCCATCCTGTTAATCTAGATAGATAGATAGATCTTACTTTGTGTAGATTTGTTTGTATATTGTCTCCCCTGTTAGAATGTAAGCTCCAGGGACTGTCTTTACCTCTTTTTGTCTCCTCAGCATTTAGTGCTAGTACCTGGCACATAGGAAGTATTTAATAACTGTCTGTTGATTGACTAAGAGTATAATGGAAAGACATTCTGATGCCATCTGCTGCAGCAGAAGGGATAGCTGGCGAACTGGACAAGAGCTCCTTAATCACCACTGACATCAGTCCACACCCCTGCAGACCCTCAGTAAAACCTTCACTTTAAGTGTTGTAATAAAATGTCGGGTCTTCAGTCAAAGAGCTCTGACGCTGCCACTTACTACCTGCAACCCACCTTGGGCATTTAATCTTAAAGGCCTGTTTCCTTTTCTATGAAATGGGAGGGGGAGGAAGAGGGGAGTGGATGGATTCAATAATCATTGAGGTCCCTTATAATTCTAAATTAAATTAATAATCCTATGAGTTGTTTATCCAGTAGTACAAATGGACAACAATGAGCCATCCACAGTTCCTTTTAATGACCAAAGGGAAAGAATTTGTGAGGCAGCTGGATGGGATTAGGGTCACTCAAGTGTCTAGAATTTGGGAATCATTTTCTGACCAGGGTCAGGCCCCAGTAAAGAGTCATGGTCAGGGGTTTAATCCGCGTCTATTGGCAGAATTAGGTCAGTCTTTGAAGAGGGCAGGGGCTCAGCCTGTGGTCAGGCTTAAGGGTTAGTGCATAGTATGGATTAGAGGTAAATCAGAACATCCATTAGGAATCAGCCCTAGGTAGGTAGGTAGGATTAGTGAGTTAGCCAGGGGTTGGGTTAGGAGATAAATCTCTGGTTGGAATTAGAAATCAGTGCATGGAAAAAATGAAGAGTCACTTGGTGGTCAGTCACTAGCCAGAATCAGGAGTGATTTCCTGGACAAGTCAGGAATCCAGCAGCAGATAAGGTTGAGAGTAGCCAGGATTACAAGGTCAGCATATGAAGGGTTGGAGTCAATCCCTGGCTGGGGTTTAGCTCCAGGCTAGCATTCAGACAGTGGCTAAAGGGAAGGGGGCAGTTGGTGGCCAGTTAGTACCCTTCTCTAAGTCATTGAGTTGTGGAGATTTCATGAAAGTCTTCAACCCAATAAAAATAGGAGCAGTGGAGGACACTGTTAGGAACCACAGATGTCTTTTAGGGATATCAACACCAAGGCTCACCTCCCCCCTTCTGGAACCATAGGCAGGATGCTGCCCCAGGCTGTAAATCTTGAGACATAACCTCCATGTGACACCCCCAGTTTGAAAAGTCCTGAGAGTCTATATGGACCTACAGACATGCAGACCTAATGCCCGGCAACATCACTGGTTTCTCCTCAGGATAATTATTTATTATTCATATTCATCAGCATTTTCATTAATAATTCATAATGATCCTTAATTATTATCCTTAACAATAAGAGCAGTAAATAGCAGTAGAGTCCTTGAGGTGCCTGAGGCCCCAGGGCCATATCCCTCCCGGGCAGTTAGACCAGCTAATGCCCCCAGGGCAGCCGGGGGGAGGGTGGGGAGGACCAGAGACCCTCTGTCCAATGCCCCCAAGAGGTGTCACAGCCTGGTCCCTGGGGCCCCAACCCTCTCCCTGGGGTGTGGGGGTGGGGGAGGTGGGGCAAGGGGAACCTGGTGGGAGTAAAATATCCCAAGCTTTGAGGGAAAGGAAAATGACCCCGTTGCTCCCCTCAACTCCTCCCCATTCTGACCATTCCCCAGTCTCCTCCCCAGGGGAGTGAAGACTGTCTAGGGGAGAGGGCCCAGAGTTGTGCAGGGCCACAGGGGCCTGGGCTGAGCCACATGTCCACCTAGCTGCTCCACTAACTGCCCGGGTCTGAGCCATGTCTGTGAAGGGGCTGGGAGGTCAGGGCCCCCAGCTGCCCGGGCAGGGAGAGGCGTCGGGCAGGGCCGTCGTGGGGGAGCTCTGAGGCCCCCGGAGGGAGCTCCTCACACGCCAGGAACTGGGAAACCTGTAGAAAACAAAGAGAAGGGTGGGAAACAGACAGAGGAATCAGAAGGACATAGAAGATAAAATGTCAGGAAGATTTAAGAGGAACAAAGAAAAATCAAGAATAGGAGAGGAAGATGGGAAAGGGGGAGACTAAAAGAAAGGAAGGGAATGAGGAAGAAGTGAAAGGAAAGTCAGGAAGACCAAATACAGGATAAGAAGGCAAAGAGCTGAGAAGCAGAAGGGAGAATCTGGGCCAAGGAGGACAAGGGGACTGGGGAAGAGATAAGGAGCTAACAGGAAGATGGATATCCCTGAATGGGTAGTCACAGGCAGAATGGGTACCCACAATGATGATTTCAAGATGGTCAGGAAGGAGCTACCTGAGATAGATCTGGGAAAAGCCTGGACACTCTGAAGAGTCCTAAGCAGTTTTGTCTCCACTCTCCAGGACTAAGAGAGTCACAATGATGTAAAAAGGAAAGCTGAAAACCATGGGCTTCTGGGCAAATAAGTCATTAAATTGTGCAAGCTCTGTAACCCGGCAGGATCATCACTAGGCTTACACCCTAAAAGGTCAAAGATAGAGGGAAAGGACTAACATAAAAATATTCATAGCGACATTTTGTTGTTGTTGCAAATCACTGGGAACAAAGTAGGTGCCCATCAAATGGGGAATGGCTATAAATAAAATCACGATAATCAGCCTCAGGAGACTAGACATGGGCTTCCACCAAGGTCTGGGAGGCAGGATGCTTGAGAGGGGAGGTCGGTGAGAATGGAGGTGAGAATGCAGCCTGTAGCTGCAGCTGATCCTGAACTAGGGTGAGCTCCAAGCAGGGATGGACACATAGTGTTTCGCTCCTTTCTCTGACCAAGAGACAAAGCAGAGGGCTCAGAAACGGCTCCCACTTTCCAACCCAAGGCCACTGGGATATGGGAGGGGCCAAGAAGAAACAGGGGAGGAGAAAGGGGAGGCTCTGTGGATGGCAACAGGTTCCTCGGAGAGATCTCTGCGGGGGAGGCCAAGAATGGAGACTGTCACATTTGCTGATGCGGGTTCTGGTGTCGGCAAACAGAAGCAGACAGCAGATGGGAGGGAGGGAGTGGGTGCCAGCCACAGGGGAGGAGGAGGCGAGGAAGTGGGTGAAGGCTGCCTCGGGCTTCCAGGTCAAATAGAGCACCGGCCCTGGCCAGGGGCAACCCGACCTGACTGAGGGAACCCAGAAGCGGGCACCTGCGGCCCCGAGCCCGGAGGGAGAATTTAGAGCTCCATCATTCTCCCTTAGTCTTTGGCAGACCCACCATGTGTCAAAGGCCTCGGAGAAAATCAGTCTGAAGTAAAAAACCAGCGGGGGTTGTAAGGAACACTCTTCTGATAGATTAGCCCAACCTCCTCCGTGGTTGGTTGGTCAGAGGGAAAGAAATAAGTGACCCATGGCACACTTGCTGATGGGGGTGGGGTGAGGACAAGCAGGGGCGCAGAGATGATTGTCGGTGCCCTCTCCCTGGCCCTAACCACTGCTCAGACCCACTTCTCTTCTTTGGCCAACCCCTCACACAGCCAAGACAAGAACCAGTGTGATTAAGAGAAGAACGAATCAATCAATGAACACATGAACTATCAAAAACCTGAACCGGCCAATTGAGCTCAGGGACAAAAAAACAAGCAAACAAAAATAAAATCGGTTACTCTGACGCAAGATTGGTTTTCTGACTTTCCAGCAGCTGCATGTCTCCCTTGCCTCCTCCAGCCCTCTCCTCTCCCTCTTCACCCTTCCCCTTTCCCCTTCCTTTCTGCCTCCTCCCATCGAGGTCCTGGGATGCTAAGAGGTCCCAGCTATCACTCTTGCTGCTAAAGAGGTTAATGAGCCTGCTCCACCTTGGGCCAATGCACTTAGGAGGCTGTGGGGCAAGGGATGGGGAGCGTGAGATCCCTGGGTACTGGATGTAGAACTAGGAGAGAACTTGGAAGCCGGCCCTTCCCCTTTGCAGGTGAAGCAACTAAAGCCTGATGGTGAGATGGAAGGGAGCAGGGGAGGGGGTGGCTGCGGAGTCCAACATACCTGAGAGAGTGAGTCAAGAGTGAGGGTGGGGACGGGGCTGACGGGCAACAAGGGGGAGTCGGACGAGAGCGCGGGGGCGGGGGGAGTCACGGTGCTGTAGGCCGGGGGGACCAGCGTCATCTGTCTCTGCAGCAGCTGCAGCACCGCTGCCATGTCCGTGCTGAGGCGGGTCTCCAGCCTGGGGGGTGAGAAGGGGAGATGCGCCACAGTGACGAAGCGGGCCGGTGCAGGGCTCAGAGAGACGGGGCACCGAGCCCTAAAGGTGGGCCAGCTCCCAGCAAGGAGGCTGGTTCAAGGGGAAGGGAGGCAGGGAGGGGGAGCGCCCACTTCCATCCTGCTCTCCCTCCCCTAGGATCCGCAACCTGTCCATTCCCAGGAAGGGAACACACATGCTCATTCCCATTGGGCCAAACTCCTACCCATACACACATGTACACAAGCGCTCCACATACACCACACACAGAAGAACACATGGAAATAAAAGCAAGTACGAGGGATGTCGGGACCTCCAGGGAGGTTTGGGGACAAAGGCGGTTCCTGGGCCTTTAAATGTGGATGTTGCCCACATATCTTTTGCCCCTGCTGGGGTCCTATTTATCCCCACACACACACAGGCCACAGGGCCCCCGGCTGCTCATAGAGGAAGTGAGGGCAGGGCAGTGGACTGGGGAGGGCTGTCCAAATCAGGCGGGGGGGAGAGCTGGAAGTACCTGTTGAGCTGTCTCTGGAGGGCATCGAGCCTGCTGTCCACATCGCCCCGGGGCCGGCGGCCGGGGCTGGCCAGTGGGATGTTGAGGAGCCCAGAAGTAGGGGTCGGGGTCGGACATCTTGGCAGCTCCTGGTACTGGCGACTCCGACTGTCCCCCCAGAAACTAAAGATGTTGGATACCCCTGAGAAGGCACCTGGAGCCAGAGGAACAGGACAAGGGGCAACGAGTAGGGTAGAGGCCCAGGCCTGCCCGATGAGGACAAGAACCAAGCAAGTGGCCCCCTCCAGTCCCTTCCCGCCCCCACCTCATACCTGACAAGGGATTACAGGTGTCACTGCCCTTCTCAGCCTCCTCGGCCATGGGCTCCCCACCCAGCAGGTCCTGGGGAGGCTGGGGGCTGGGGAAGGGCACCAGACGGAGAGGGCTGGAACCAGGCCCTGGGGTCTCCTCTTCCTCGCTGCTCTCTGGGCTGGAGGGGCCGCTGGAAGGACTCTCATCCCACGGGCCCCCTGTCCGCACCCGGCCGCCAGCTCCTGCACCTTCTCGGCCCATGCCTGCCACTGAGCCTTCTCCTGACTGCTCTGCATCTGTGACAAATGGAGAACAATAGAGAAGGATCTGGTCCTTATGTCCTGAAGCAGAAGTGTCAGGGGGTGTGGAGGGAGAAGTTCAAAAACGAGGGTTTGGAGTCTGGGGAGAAACTCCAGCAAGAGTAGGGCCAAGCTCCCTGGGCCCCTTGACCCTCCCTCACCCCGCCTCTCTCCCGACCTTCCCCCACGACCCCCACCCTCCTACCTACAGCACTTACAGTCTGCTTGTCACACAATCTAGCACTTGACCACACACTGTGTTGCAACCATTCGCTGTTGTTCCCTGTGTGGGAGGCTTGTGTCCCCAAGTGTAAGGAGTGTAAGCTCCCGGAGGGCAGGGCCCATGGCTTCTCCTCTTGTATCCCCCACAGCATAGCCTACCACAGGGCTGGGCACACAGCAGGCGCTCAATAAAGACTAGTTAACTTGATTTGACCCTCCAGAACCTAAGCCCACCCTTCCATCATCTACTCTGCCTTGTATCCTGGGAGCTGGCTCCTTCACCCGCCTCTACCCGGCCTCCCCTGTTCTGTCCTGGTTCAGTTCCAATCAATAAGCACCTACTATGCATCCAGCCCTGGGGAGGATACAGAAGGAATACAAGACAGGGTCCCTGCCCTCAGGGAGCTTAGTCTAGCTGGGAAGACAGGACTCACACACACAAAAACCACAGTGAACAATATCAGACAGCATCTAATTAAATGTTAATTGTGTAATACAGACTCTAAGAACTGTAGGATTCAGAGATCAGGAGCGATCAGTGTAGGCTAGGAGCAATCAGTATGGGCTAGGACAAATCAGGAGCAATCAGTGTGGGCTAGGAGCAATCAGTGTGGGCTAGGACAAATAAGGAGCGATCAGTGTGGGCTAGGAGAGATCAGGAACGATCAGTGTGGGCTAGGAGAGATCAGGAGAGATCAGTGCAAGCTAGAAGAGATCAGGAGTGATCAGTGTGGGCTAGGAGCAATCAGTGTGGGCTAGGAGAGATCAGGAGAGATCAGTGCAAGCTAGAAGAGATCAGGAGCGATCAGTGTGGGCTAGGAGAGATCAGGAACGATCAGTGTGGGCTAAGAGAGATCAGGAGAGATCAGTGCAAGCTAGAAGAGATCAGGAGCGATCAGTGTGGGCTAGGAGCAATCAGTGTGGGCTAGGAGAGATCAGGAGAGATCAGTGCAGGCCAGAAGAGATCAGAAGCGATCAGGGTGGGCTAGAATAGCTAGGGAGTACTTCCTGGAACACAGAAAGACCTGAGAGGACATAGACTTTGGATGGGCGGAGGGGACTGGTCCAGGCAAGGCATACATGAACAAAGTGAGAAGACAGAATGCTGTGGTGTGTGTATAAGCCAGCCCAGCTAGTCCTCATCAAGGCACTTTTCCCCTGGTCTCCCATAGCCCTATGCACTCACCCCTAACACAGACACCCCTACTTCCTTCTAATCCCAGCCAGCTCCCCCGCCCCCATTACTCACCCTTGTCCGTTCGGCGGCGGAAGGACAACTTGCGTCTGCGCAGCCGGTTGAAGCCACCATCTAATTCAGTGCTGCCCGGGGAACCAGGGATCATATTGGTCTGGAATGAAGAGCCAGGTCAGGCCCTTCTCTCCTGCCCCTCCCACCCTCATCCCCAGAAACTGGTCTTGCTGGAGAGAGATGGGGGAAAGGATGGGGATAGAAGGGGCCAGAGGTCGTGCTCAAATCACACACACTCAGGTCTGTCCAGGACCAGTGAGGAGTCAAGCCTGACAGACCTGAGAATGAAGGTGGATCCTGGGACATTGGAAGGACCCTGAGAAGGCACTGGGAGGACATTGGAAGGAGGAGATCGGCTAAGGCTAAGGACTCCCAATGGGGAAAGTATTTGGAGTTTTTGAAATAGGTAAATGATGCAGTGGAAAAAAGAGTCTGACTTAAACGTTCAAATTCTGCCTCGAGACACCACTGTCTATCCTAAGCAAGCTAGTTAACCTCTCTCAGCCTCAGTTTCCTTCTCTATCAAATGGGGTTAATAATTACACTTATCTCAGCTGATTCTTACAACTCTGTGAGGTAACACTTTAACCTTAAAATGCTATATAAATACTAGCTTCTTGTTATCATTATTATTATTATTAGAAGTGCCCTCTAAACCAATCATCTGGACATTAAGGCCAGAATCTCAGTCACAGTAACACTTCAGAGGTTCTAATGTCCATATAACTCTTCACCTAAGCCTTTCACATCCATTTTTCATTTGGTCCTAAATAATAATGCTGAGAGACTGGTAAAGGGATACATTTAAGAGGTGAGCACAAGAGTAACTATTATTCTATTTGACAGTTAAGGCAGCAAAGACCCATAGAAATCTAGAGGATGGCTCAATGTTGGCCAGGGACTCAGTGGCCAAGGACTAGGACTCAGATGTAGCTGGGGCTGGACAACCAACTAGGAACCAGAAAACCCAGGCTAAATTCCAGCTCCTCTCCTTATTAACTGTGTCAGCTTGGGAAATTCACCTCTGGATTTCAAATTTCTCAGCTGTAAAATGGGGCTCTAACTGCCTCTGAGAAAGGGAATTGCTGGGGAAACTCTAAGGAACTGTACAAATTCAAAAAGGCCTAATTATGGCCTTGGGAGATGGAGGTCAAGGCTGGGAGGAAGTCATGAAGCAAGGTCGGAGTCAGTTCAGGATGAGGCTCTGGGTGCGGGGCACTCACATCACGCAGGTTGAAGGTGATCTCTAAGCTGGACCAGAAGTGATCAGAGAACTCAGGGTACATGTCCAGTACCTCCAGAAGGTCATCACGCTGGATCTTGTGCAGGTCACAGTAAGTGAGAGCTCGGACATCCCCATTGGACTTGCCGGGCCGTGCATACAGATTTAGAGGCTCGCCAAAGATGTCGTTCTTCCCTAGGAAAAGAAGGGAAAATAGTGTCAGCTCAGAAAAGAGTGTCAGCCTGCCCCAGGCACTGCATAGACCACCAGGGGGCAGCAAACATGCTCCTTCCACAGTGGATTCTAGCCATCACCTGCCCTCAGGATAACAGCAAGTCTAGCCCTCAAAAACCCTACCCATGGTACATATATAAGTACCTGTGCTCATGCTGTTGGCCTTTTCCTAGGAAAACAAAGTACCGCCTACCTCAGCATACAAAGAATATAACGAATGTAATGGGAAGAATATTGAACCCAATTGGGGTCTGAATCCAAGGGTCAGCCAGCCAAGACTCAATTTCCTCAGCTTTAAAAAGTGAGTAGTTATATATCATCATCGAATTTTCAAGGTGTTTGATATTATCTCCTTTGTCTCTTACAATCACACTGCGATATAGGTGTTATCCCTACTTTACAGATGAGGAAATGGGGCACAGAGAGATAAAGTAACCTGTCCAGGGTCACACAGCTTTAATATCTGAGGCAGGATTAGAACTGAGCTCTTTCTGACTCTAAGTCATGAACTCTAGTGGAAATACTGTGCCATAGTGGTGCCTTATAATCCCTACTATGCCTCGCTCATAGGGTTGTTATGAGAATTAAATTAGATTAATATAAGTAAAAATGCCTGTCAAATATAATTATCTTCATATTTTCTTTATCTCTTAAGTGAAATTCAGTCCTCAAAAAAGTCACTATTCTATTATATTTTCTTTATGTTCAATGTTTTATTACATGGGTGCTAAAACAATTGCTTTCTGTAGTTAAATATGAATATTAGGATGTGAGCTCATTTTCTGTGGGCTCACTGAAAACATCCTTAATACGGTTCCAATTGTAAAGGGGCTAGCAGGGGTAATTTATATCTCATCCTGCTTTTACATTAGTTTGATCTCTTTGGCCAGGTTTCCATATTTTAAAAGCTTTTCATTGCATGTAATGTGAAGAGTACAAATATTTTGGATGACAACATCTATTAAAATGTTGTTCTTGAGTTTTTATGAGCCACTGTTACATCCTGATATTTGTGGACAACGGTTCAGTCTATAATAATGGTAGTTTATTGGTTGAGTTCTCCATTTTGAGGTCTTTGTTGCTCTCTGTTCACAAAAGAGTCAGTTCTAATGTAGAATTCTAGCCTAGAAGTTTTATATTGGAAGAGATTCGGTAAGTATTAAACTTTTAAGGATTGCAATCACTGCCATTTCCTTGTGTGATTTACACTAATCATTAAGTCTACTGCTAATAATAATAGCAGTAGCTATAGACTTTAGGGTTTGTAAAGCGGTTTACATGTGATCTCATTTGGCTCTTAAAACAATCCTGGGAGGGTAGGAGCTATCTATTATTATTTCTATTTTACAGGTTAAGAAACTGAGTAAGATTAAGTAATTTGCCCAGGGTAACACAAATTGGGGGGAGGGGAAGGAAGGAGAGAGGGAAGGAGCTGGAAAGTGCAGAGGATAAGAGTCAAGTCCTGGAGCAATCATCTTCTGGGTTCTAATCTGGCCTCAGAATCTTACTAGCTATGTGACCCTGAGCAAGTCACTTAACTGTGTTTGTCTGTTTCCTCATCTATAAAATGAGCTAGAGAAGAATCACTTAACTGTATTTGCCTCAGTTTCCTCATCTATAAAATGAGATAGAGAAGGAAATGGCAAACCACTCCAGTATCTTTGCCAAGAAAATCCCAAATGGAGTCACAAAGAGTTGGACATGACTAAAATGACTGAACAACAACACACAGCTAGTAGGCTATCTGAGGCTGAACTTAAACCTTTCTGGCTTCAGACTCAAAAATTCTCCAATAACTCTACCACCCAGCTGTCTACACTTCCTAATGATAACCCTTTTATAGTTACTGGTGGCATAAACTTGGTCCTGAATTGCCACAACAAAGTTCTCTATTTCTACAAACAAATCCACATAACTCAGCCATTTATTTGGTACTTTTTTGCCAAGATATTGTTGGCTTAGTTCATGTGGATGTTACCTAGGAGGGGCCTTTTGATTTGGCTCTCAGATCTTAGTCATTTCATGAGCTCCATGTGAAGGTAAGTCACTTTTCATTACATTTGATAAATCCAGTAGCAGTGTACCTGTCATCAAACTTTATTATTAAAATTGTCTGCTTATTCTAGAAATTTGTAGGCTTCTGGACTATTTATTATGTATTCTAATAATTATCTCATTCTCATCTTTTTATATCATTATTTTGCTCAGGATTCCACAACTAGTAAGGGATCTTACTAAGACTAGATTTGAACTCAGGGAGATGAGTTTTCCTGACTCCAGGGCTAGCTGCCCTAATTGTTACACTAAGTTATATATATACAATATAACACATGTGTTTGTACTTATGTGTATGTGTAAAATTGTTGCTATTATTGCCTGTGCTACAAGTTGTCCCTCTAGTCATCTGAATACTGAATGAGCTATTCATAAATCACACCCAGGCCCCAGCTGCCAAGTCCAAGAAGCAAGGAATGATCACTCATAGTTCTCCACATAGAAAAGTCATGTCCTCTACATTCCAACTGAACCAACCAGAAAGAGGCCATAACCTTGGCTGAGCCAACCAAACTGACACTTTCCACATCACAACAATCTGCCTTCACTGTCTACTTCTGTGGACCTTTTCCCACACTTTTTCACTTTTGTCAGGACCAACCCTGAGAGTGGAATTGCCAAGGGCAAATTATATTGTGTGAAATCAAGTTTATTGAAACGGATGTATACAAAAGTCAGAGCTGAAAGGAACCTTAAAATTATTCTATCCTATTCCTTTCATTTTACATAGAACCCAAACTGGTAAGCACAGAATAAGTAAAGAAGCACTAGTCCTAGAATCAGATGATTTCAATTCGTGTCACCTTCAAACAAATCACTTGAGAACCAGTTTCCTCATGCATAAAATAGAGATGATGTAACCTTTTACCTCATGGGATTATGAAAAAAAGTTTTGTAGTAAATAACAATCATAACCTAGTGTTTGATAAACCTAAAGACTCCAATTTCTGGAATAAGAACTCACTGCTAGGGAAATTGGAAAACAGTATGGCAGAAACAAAGTGCAGACCAACATCTTACACCACATACCAAGATAAAGTCAAAATGGGTCACAAGAGTGGATTAAAAACCAGAATCCTACAATATATTGTTTACAAGAAGAAAGTGTTTTGTAAACCTTAAAGTGTAGGAATTTGCATGGTATAGTGAATAGAATGTTAAAATTGATGTCAAGAAAATCTAAGTCCAAGTAACTGTGTGACACTGAGAAAATCATTCAGAGAGAAATAACTGTTCTTAATCTCAGTTTCCTCATCTGTATTAGGAGAGGGGTTGGATTATTACCTCTGAAGTACCTTCCATCTGTAAATCTATGATCCTAGGGAAAAGTAAGTTGTGATTACAATTGCCCGACATCACACAGCTAGTAAGATGTAAGAACTGGAACCTGAAGCTGAGACTCAAATTCAGGTTTTGATGGCTGGAGGAAAGATGGGCAGCGTGTAAGTTTCACATCTTTTTTCAGCGCTTGGTCTCAGTTTTGATCCTTGATGACTGAGCCCAGTTCCCAAGACAGTGCAAAGCCCCATACAATTTGCATTCTCAAGATGTTTCTAACCTCTGCTCACTACCCAGTAGTCTCACACAGAATTAAGGGGAACCAGAGTCAGCCCATGCATAGACACCAATCCCAGGATGCTCTGGCAGGGACAGAGTCCCCTCAAGCTTGGCCTGGCACTGGCATGAGGCTTGAGATCACTGATGGGAATCATTCTTCATGAGGCATCAAAGCCCCAAGAATCCACCCTCCCATTCCAGCTCCAAATCTACTTCCTTGCTTCCCAAATCCATTCCTTGCCCCCACTCCAGGTACTGAGGATGAGATTCCTTCCCTCCTCCACCCTCCCCATACCTTCTCCCATGGAGCCCCCCCCCCTTCAGGTCCATACCCAGGATAGCCACAACAACGTCACCACGTAGGATCTCGATAGAGCCTCGAGAAATAAAGTAGAGAGCCGTTAGCAGGTCCCCAGCATGTACGAGTGTATCCCCAGGAGGTGCATGAGTGGTCTTGAATTTCATGGCTAGTGCCCGCAGGCAGCCCTTGGTGGCCCCTCGGAAAGGTTTGCAGTGTTGTAGCAAGGACCGATTCAGGTGCAGGCAGATGTCAGCCTGGAGACACTCAGGGAATCCCTTCAGCACCTGAGACCAGGAAGGTGGAAGAGGGGGAGGGAGAGACAGCACCACACAGGTACGTCAGCCAGGGTGCTGCCCTCCAGATGCTCTTTCCCTACCCTCCAGACTGGCTCTCTTCCCTCACAGTTCTCACTTGGCCTCCTATTTTCAGACTCCCCACCTCCTATCCTTCCAATCCCACATTTCTTCTACAAAACCACAGGCCATCCAAGTTGGAATCAGGATATCTACTTCAGCCTGTACCTGAATAGGAATTTGCCCTGTACATTTCTGAAAAGTGGTTCTCAGGTCACTACTTGAAGGCCTCCAGGAATTGGGAACCCATTCCCTCCTGCAGCATTCCCTGTTACACTTTGACTGAATCACAGAGCCACCCTGGAAGGAATTTCAGAGGCTTTTGGATTACTCTCATTGTTAGAAGTTTTTTCTTACATTGAGTCAAAACCTGCCTCTGCAACTTTTGCTCACTACTCTTAATTCATTCCTCTGGAGCCAAGCAGAACACATCTCCCAAGTGCCTTCCTTTCAAATATTTCGGAACAGCTATGATGTCCCATTCAAATTCCACTTCCATATTTTTAGCCACTTTCCTCTCAATCTTATCTGTGTTAATTCCTTATAAGTCAAATATATATACTTTACATATGTTTTATATTTATATATGACTCTTAACAAAGATTTTCCCCCCAATCAACACCTTCTCTTCTTATCCTAAGTTCTACAATTCATGCTAATAGAAATTATCTGTTTTATCTTTGGTGACCCCCTCTAATCCTTGTTCAGTTAAGAATATTCCCCCCCAGTCATAAGTGTGAAAGGACCTCATCTTGTTCCCTTCTAAGTTTTTAATGGAGTGACCTTTTATATTTAGGCCACATATCTATCCCGAGCTGATTGTAGTTTATGGTGTAATGTGATGGTCTGCATGTTCCTTTCCTTTCTTGTCACTCCCCTAACCCTACCCCACCCTCCCTGGCTTAGCCAATCTCCGCAGCAGAAGCCGAGCACATTCCCATGGCACGCTAGGCAAAAAGGCCGACATCCCAGAGCCATCCTAGCTGCTCTTGCCCCAGCCACTAGTTCCGCCTGGAAAAGTGTCAAAAGCGTAGATGCCCTCTCAGGACGCTGGCTAAAATAACCTCAGGAAAATCTAATGCGAAGTATGTCCTACCACTGACCTCCCCTTCCAGTACCCTGACTACTCACTCCCACGAGTTTAAGTCAGTGATCTCCTAGACTCCCACCAGTGAAGAAAAGATTCCTTTGGAAAAGGGAAGGCCTAAATATGGTAGGATGCCATAGCCAAGAACCCAAGTTAACCGAGCCAAAAACAGGGCAAATACAAGGCTGAAAATTTCATGGACTTCTAAGGGACAGCCCATGGGGCTAGAAATGGGGGCTGAGACAAAAAGAAAAAGGCCAAGATCTCTGGGGATAGAGCTGGGAAAGGAGCACTTGAAGGTCAGAGGTCAAAGATCAGGGGAAGGGGAAAAACCAGGATCACCTTAGAATGAGCCTTTGGAGGCTATGGGCAAGGGGTAGGATCGCACTTCTGCCCGAAACCTGGCATAAAGAGCGGAGAAGAGAATATAAGGTGCTCCGGCTGAGCCAGGCTCTTCAATTGACAAGGGTTACCATCACCACCTATGGGCCTTGTCCAAGGCTGAGGGTTTGAAAAGGCTTCTAAGGCCTTCTGGACGACAAGACAAAGAGGAGAACTTCTGCTTCTACTAGCCACTAAGAGTTTCTGTCTTTGCTTCTGGAACAAAACAGACTCCCGGAGGGGATGTTTGGAGGGAAGGAACATTTTAGTTTTATCTTTGCATCACAATCTCGGACCACAGTGCCTGGCATACAGAAGGCATTTAATAAAAGCTTGGCAAATTTCTACCTTTCCCTATTCTCCATCACTTTCCCTCTCTTGTCATATTCATGATGCCCTAGATAGAACAAAGGGTATCAAGCCACTAGACCCTCCAAATCCTGGTCTCCCCAGACTTCCCAACCCTTGCATTCCTTCTAATTCTGGTCTAAGGGCTCTCTCCTATCCCTCTAATCCTGATTTCTACAAGTCAGTCATCTGATTGTGACCTCATCCTTCCCCCTTCTGATATGTCCAGAGCCCCATTCCCAGTAAGCCTCCTCACCGCATTCATATCGATGCCATTGGTGTAGGACCACGCGTGCTGGAAGTACTCCTCCAGGCGCTGTCGCAAGGGGTTGGGGATTTGGTGAAAGCGGATGAACTCACGGACTCGGAGCATCTGGGTGTGGTATCGGGCAGTGCCCGAGTACAGTCGTTGTATGATGGCTGATACATTGCCAAAGATGCTGGCATACATCAGAGCTGGGGGACATGGGGATGAGAGCATCAGTCAACAAGGACACTTCCTTTGTCAGTGAGAACCCTGAATATGGTATTCTCTCTCTGTCTCTCTGTCTCTTTCTGTCTGTCTGTCTCTCTGTCTCTCTCATATTCTCTCTGTCTCTATCACTCTCTTTTCCTCTCCCTCTCTCCGTATCTGTCTCTCTTTCACAGTCTCTGTCTCTCTCTCTCTGTCTCTCTCTCTCCTTCCCCCTTCCCCTCCCCACCCTCTCTGTCTCTGTCTCTGTATTACATGCACCCTCAAACTCTCTCTCCCTCCCAAAAACACTGCTTCTGAACGTCAAGGCTTCTCCAGGCTCTAGCTTCATCCCTTACAGCACAGGGCGGCGTTTCTGCCCTCCCAAATGATTGTTCTTTCTGTTTGTTCTTCTCAATAGAGCCAAGCCCTCTCATTTCTAAGCCCTGTGTAAACTCTACTGGCTCCAAGACCAACTGTCCCTCTTACTCTCTACAATTTCCTATCTCTTTTTCCAAACCATCCTCTCTTCCCTGAATCCCATCCTCATCTCTGAATGCCACCCATCTCTTCTCCCCTCCTCCTGAGCCCCAAATCCCTGCTCGCTTCTGGGCCCCCCAAACCTCCTTCCTCCCATTATCCCTCTCTCCCCACTCCCAGGCCAGCACTCACAGCCAATAAGCATGACACATATGGAGAAGATCTTCTCGGAATTGGTGTTGGGGGAGACATTGCCAAAGCCCACACTGGTCAGGCTGCTGAAGGTGAAGTAGAGGGCAGTGACATACTTGTCCTTGATGGAAGGGCCCCCCGAGCCGCTGCCGTTGTAGGGCTTGCCGATCTGGTCCCCCAGGTTGTGAAGCCAGCCGATGCGGGAGTCCATGAACGGCTGCTCCATGTTGCCGATGGCGTACCAGATGCAGGCCAGCCAGTGCGCGATGAGGGCGAAGGTGCACATGAGCAGGAAGAGCACGGCAGCCCCATACTCTGAATAGCGGTCCAGCTTCCTTGCCACCCTCACCAGCCGCAGCAGCCGTGCTGTCTTCAGCAGCCCGATCAGCTGCGAGGCACGGGGCCAGGGGGAAGGGTAGGGTTAGCTCCAAAGGCCCAGAAGGAAGGGGAAGTAAGATAAGGATGAGGTCCAAGGGGAGGAGAGGGGAATGAGACACCCTGGAATGGGGCAGAACTGGGGGAGGCTAAAAGGGCTGGGATGCTATGGACTAATGAGGGCACTAAGGTCCTAAGGGAATACCATGCTAGAAGGGTTAACAGGCATCCAGATATAAACCCCAGAGCCTTCTTTTCTCCCTTTTGCCATCCCTCTTCCCTCTGCCTCTTTTCCTCCACCTATGACCCATCTTTCCTACTCCTCCATCCCTCTCCTTCCTATTTCCTCCATCCTTTCTTTCCTTTTTCCTCCATTCCTTTCTCCCTCTGCTCCTTCAATTCTCTATTCTCTCCCTTTCCATCTCATCCTCCCTTTCCACTCCTCCCTTCAAATTTCCCTTCCTCCTTTCATTCCTTTCTCCTTTCCTCTCTTTTCATGGTTTTCTCCATTTCCCTCTTAATCTTCCTTATTTCTCTCTCTCTCTCTTTACCCCTCTTTTTTTTCATCCCTTTCTCCCTCTCTTCCTCTTCATAATTTCTTTCCATACACACCTTCCCTATCCTGCTTTTCTCATCCTTCTCTCCCTCTTTTTATCCTTCTCTCCACATTCAATTTTAATATCTTCCTATTCATCTTTTTCCCATGATTTCTCTTGGTTCTTCTCTCCTTCCCCTTCATCCCTCATTTCCTCCTTTTCTCTCTCTGCCTTACCAGTGCCTGTCTCTCTCTTTACATCCCACTTGTCTCATCTTTTTCTCCCTCTCTTATTCCATTCCTCTCCCTCCCTCCCTCCCATTCTCCCTGTCCCCACCTCCTCAGAGCCGGAGCCAAAGATGAGTAGGTCAAAAGGGATGGCTGCCACCATGTCGATGAGGAACCAGCCCTTGAAGTAGTGGACAGCGATTCGGCCAGGATGGCTGACCACCTCCTCATTGGCGTTGACATAGGTGGTTCGAAAGTTGATGAGGATGTCCACAATGAACATGATGTCTACGATGAGGTCCACCACCGCCAAGGGCTGACAGGCATAGCCACAGTCAGGGACCGGTGGGGTCTCCTCACTCAGCAGAAAGGCTGCTGAGTACGGTGTGAAGACGGCGGTGTAGATGACCAACAGGAGGATAAGCCAGTCCCACACAGCCTTGAAAGGACTGTAGTGCAAAATGGTCCAGCGGTGAATCCTGGGGGCCTGCAGCTTGTACTCAGGCAACACATCTGCACCCAGGGACAGGACCTGGGAGAGGGTCAGCAAAGAAAGGAGTGTGAGTATGAAGGAGCAGGGTCCCAGAGGAGTTCCAAGGACCAGGACCCCAAGAATGGGTATCAGGGGAGGTGATTCAAAGCCCCAACTGGGCAAGAGGGTAAGAAACTCTAACCTAGTTCTCCGAATGTTACACAGTGTGAGAACTACAGTTCCTATCATCCAGTGCAGGGCACTGCTCCTCCCAGTAATGACTCAAGGGCTACAAGTCATAGGTTCATATGAAAGAGGTACATATGAAAGAGATCATCAAATATGAATATATCATTTTACAGATGAGGAAACTGAGTTTCAGCAAGGAGAAGTAGGCACAAAAGGTGGTCAGAGCCCAAAGCAGGATTTGCACCTGGGACCTCCAACTCCAAATCCAATAGCCTTTCCACTACTAAACTGTCTCGGGCTACAGAGTAACCCCCAGAGATCACATTCTCAACATGCTTTCCGAAACACTCAAGTTCCACCATACTGAGTGGCAAGTATAATATATCAAACACAAACCTGGATCCTACCAGGTCCAGCCTTGTAGGGTCCAAATTTGGGGCCCATGTCAGACATTGGTGGTACCTGCAGATCCCAGAGCCTTCCACCTAGGAATCTAAGTGCCCCAGCCAGCCCAGTTAACCAGCCCCTTCTGCTAATCCAGGAAAGTGAAGCCATAGAGTGGCCCCAATTCAGAGAAAGTGAAGGTACAGCTATAGACAGTAGCCATGGCCCCTACATATACTCAGGTAAGATATGTGGGCACAGTTCCTGCCCTGGCAGAAGGGCATACATCTAAAGAAACAGCCATCTGTATTTCTTCCATCCAGAATAATAACTGCACACACACACACACACACACACACACACACACACGACACACACACACACACATTTGTGTACCTTCTGAGAAGAGATTCAGAGAACAGCTCCCATAATAGAGGGACGTGCAAAGTAAGGAGCAGGGTAAGGCCAGGGAATGAAGTCTAGGCCTGAGAAAGAACAGCCAGACCTCCACATCATTGCAGCAGTGACATCCACATGCCGCCTAGACACATACAAAGCGGATCTCCCTTGGAGTTTGGGGAAGTACAAAATTCTGAAGGCGGTGATTCAATGAATCCCCTCCCACCCTCCACTTATTCCATCTCTCCTAATTCTCCAACATTCTGCAATGCCCCTAGCACCGGATTCACCTAAGGTTTAATCACTCTAAGATTCCCACATCAGAGTGCCCCGTTTAACTCAAGTCACAAAAGTTTTTATCTATCGGTCATGGCTCCCATTCCCTTGTTCCTCAATATACCTGGTCACTCCTCACAGGTGGCAGCAGGTAGCTGAAAGAATTGGAGAGGAGAAAAGGCATGACCCAGCCAGGTCACACAGCTGAAGCAGCACTGTGACTCAGAAGGCTACCCTTCCCACACCCTCTGGCCCCCTGAAGCCTCCCCAAATTAGGGATAAGCAACCCTACAAAGAAGGAGGTTGAGTCTATGTATCTAAGGCAGAGTTACTTATCTGAATGCTAAGACACCAACCAGAAACCAGCTTGAATCTACTAAAAAGGAAAGGTGGGGAGACTGGCTTCAGTCCTTCCCAGCATCCCAAGACCCAGTTTCCTCCAGTTAATTAAAGAACATCATTTTTCCATATTCCCAGCAGCCTAAAGAAAGCAGCTGTAGGAACAGCTATGAGTCTAAGCCAGGCTCCCTTAGTGGGGGCTGGGAGAGCAGGGAGAACAGCAAGGGGACAGAGAATTGAGAGGACATGAAAGAAATGTCACCAGATAGCTTTATGGGAATATAGACAAGGACTCAAAGACCCAAGCATTCTCTAGAGCTATAGACTTTCCTACTTTCCTCCAGCTTCATGTCCTCAGTCACCCTGGGTCTCTCCATAGACAGCATAAGTCACAAAGTTGGGGGGAGGGGAAGAATATACAAAAGAGGAAAGTTCTCAGGGAAATGGAGTTTGTGGGCAGTCAAAAGACAAAATAGCCAGTTTCTTAACCTGAGATCCACACACCCCCAAGGAATATACCGAGAGTCCTGAGCGTGAATGGGAAAAAATTACATCTTTATTTTCACTCATCTTTGGATTTCCTTATAATAACTAATTTTTTAATGTTAAGTATTTAGAAAGCTATGACACTCACAAATAGATTGAGACACCTAATTCGTAGACTAAGGGAGAATTAGCCAGGGCTCCCTTGGCAAGCAATGAGAAAAGCAAGAGATCAGTGTAGACACCTAGACAGATTCCTGTGATTGACTGTCCTGGGCCTCCCACCACAGATACTGCAAGACACGGCACTCACAAAGGGCCCTGACCTCTCCATTTTGACTCCATTCACAAAGGCCCTTAATTACAACCTTATGGCCATTGTCATTCCCACCAGATCATCCATTATTCTCATCCCTGCCGCCATAATATAAACATACGCTCACACAAGACACACAAGAGAAAACCAGCTGGGGTGGGGACCAAAAACCTGGGTCTGAGACTGAGATCGATCACCTACGCATGTGTGACCTATGGCATTTAATTTTACTTTCCTCATCTTTCTGCATCTATCAAACAAGCATAGAGTCAGCAGCCTCATCCACCTTACCCAAGAGTCATAAAGAGAATACAGTAGGATGTATTGAAAAGCAATAAATTTGCACAAAACTGCAACGTTTTATTTACCATTATTGCCAGTCCCAGCTTTTTCTAGCCATTCCAAATCTTCCTACTTTACTACCACCCTTTGGCCATCCCAGAATCAAGTTAAGAGCTGGAAGAGACCTTTGTAAATCATCATGGATAGATTTCTGGGGGTCAGTGAACTTGGTTTTTTTAAGACATTTTGCTAACTATTTCAATGTGATTGGCTCCCCTTGTACTTTATAGTACTTTCCACAATATCCTCTGTAAATTTATTTTATGCATTGAAAAACCTGATTCTGAGGAGCCCACGGGCTTCACCCAGCTGCCAGAGGTATCTAAATGGTTATGAGCTTAAGATCTAGCCCAACCTGCTTGTTTTTATAGATCAGGAAACTGAAATCTCACTGTCTGGCGCTTTGCTTGCGGCCTTAGTGTTAGGTAACAGTAAACCAGATAATAAACTCCAGATCACTTGGCCCCTAGAACAAGGTTCTTCCCACCAGACCTCATTGCACTGGTGATCTCAGCCTCTGTGCAGGACTCTGTGGGATGTGAAATATGGGAAGGTGGAGAGAGGAAGCTCCCCCCTCCCACCCATACAAGAGTGTTCATAAAACAAAAAGACTGGGAAGCCAAGGCATGGTCAAAGAACCAAGGGTCTCCACCACTCAGAATCCCTGGGGACTTCAGCTGCAAATGCTAAGGAGGGATTCACACCTGACTCAGAGACAAACAAAATCCAATCTTGCATCTCAAGTCTGAGGCCGTGTGCAAGGCTGGCTGGGGTTCTGGGGTTCAGTGGAGTCTTGGATCTTTCCATCCACCCACCCCAACCCCACCTGGACTGAAGAATGTGTCATCTGCCCCTCCCTACAATGTCACAGCTGCTCCTGAAATGCTTCCTGGCTACCCCCAAAGGATCAGCTGTCTGAGTGGCAAGTCATCTGCCCCAGCTAGGGGTGATCTAGCGTCTGTCACCCTAGGTAGTGAAATCATGGCTAGAGAAGGCATCTTGGGCCTAAGCAACCCAGGGGCTCTATTACTTACCTGTCGAGACCCTGTCCCATCAAGAATTTTTCATGTCCCTATCCTCCAGCCTTAGCCACTTCCCCAACAGAGAGTTCCTCTAAGACACTGTCCCACATCTATCTCACTCTCCAAAGCCAGGGGTTCTCAAACTACAGCCCACGGGCCATATGCAGTCCACTGAGGACGTTTATGCAGCCTGCCGGGTTATAGCAAATGGGCTGAAGGGCGGAGACAGAGCGTGAGGTTCTGTTTTTACTGTAGTCCAGCCGTCCCACAGTCTAAGGGACAGTGAACTGGCCCCCTGTTTAAAAAATTTGAGGATCATTGCTCAAAGCCCATCCAAAAAATATGCATTCTACTAGAGAGCCGGGCAAGACCCCGGCAAAAGAAACTGCCCGAGTCTTCTTTGGGCAAAGTGAAGGAGGCAAAGGGCCTGTCGGTGAGCAGGCCCTCCCCTTGGACAGCCCAGCAGCACTCCAGTCCTGAGCTTTCCTCTCTCCTTCCTTGGGGGAGTAGATCTGGGCCTAACAAATGTTACTTAGAATCATCTCCATAGCTTGATAACCAGCTCTTCCCATCTCTCTGGCCCTCGGACCTCCCCATATCTGGAGTCCCCAAACCACAAGAGCCAAGACGCCCAGTCAGAAACTCTGTTGGGACACATGACTTAGGGGGTAGGAGTAAGAAGATGGCGGCTTCCGGGGGAGGAGCGCCAGGCCCCTCATACAATCCATCTGAGCTCTGTTGCCAGCTAGGATCCCAAGACGGAGCGAAGTAACCCCGTGCCAGAGCTACGGAACCATCCTTCTCCCTCTCTCGGCCCTCTGCTCAGACTCCCATCTTGGAAGACTGGTAGTCATGGTGGGGTGGGGGCAGGGAGGGTCTGTGTAAGGGGGAATTCCTTGAATTGAAGGGCCTGGGGAATACCCCACAACCCCAGCCAAAGGGCTGAAGAGAGAGGAGGGGCAGACTGGCACTCCTCTCACCTTGTCCGGTTTCCCCAGTGCCATTATTCTTTTCCCTGGGACTATCACAGGCTCCCTTGCTCTCTCATCCCACCTTGGCCCCATGCGTCCCCAAGGATCCGCCTCAGCGCCCATCAGTGGAGGGGAAGGGAGAGGTGTGGGTCACCTACCTCCTGGGCCACGAGGCTGGAGATGCGCACAGCACGCCGCACCCGGGCATTCCTGGGCCTGGGCAGTAGAGCCCCGGCCTCTGCCCCTGCCCCACTCAACTTCCTGGCTGTGGACATGGTGGACTCTATATCCCCCCAGCCCAAAGGCCTGGGCTTGTTCCCCTACGGCACCTCAGGATCCCCTGGGTCAGGTGGGGCCAGGGGCAGCGAGGGATGGACACCAGGGGCTGGCAGGCTGGCTCCCAGAGCTGTCCCTGGCATGGATCCAAGGGGTAAGGGGGATCTGGGCTTTGTCCCCCACAGCTGGCTCACCCTGGCAGCAGGCACAGGCAACAGTGGTCAGCCCCGCTCATGCCATCCGGTGCCCGCCGAGCCCCAGCCCCCCGGTGCCGGCTCAGCTGCCAGGGCTCTGCACTCCGCCCGCTGCCCGCCCAACAGCAGCAGATGGAGCCTCTGCTCCAGCTCCTCCTCCCCTCCCTCGGTCTCTCCCCCCTCCCCCCTGCTATGTTGGGCTCCCCCTCACACCCGCCCCCTCCCGCCCCCATGTGCCCTGACAGCCACCCTCTCCTCCCCCCACAAGGCCCCAGCTCTCCGGCTGAGCCGCTCTTGCTGCAGATGCTCCCGCAGCCCTCTCCCCTCCCCCAGCCGCCGGCCCGGCCTGTCACCGCAGATTAATGGTCTCCCCTATACCCCCCTCCTCCCCAGTCCGGCCTGAGCACAGAGCAGGAGACAGAGACACCCACAGTGACACACACAAATGGACACCCACAGCCCTGCGTGCGTCCCACAGACACATAGGCACCCATAAAATAATAATGTGCGCAGATACACATAAAAGGGAGTGCGGAGTTTGGGGAAAGGAGGCTGGGACTGGAGTAGGAAAGGAAGCCGAGGAGGGGGTGGAAATAGCCAGGTGAGACCGGAGACATGGAGGGGGAAGGCCGGGATGAGAAAAGGGCCAGGAGGGGAGGGAGGGGGCTGTCCCTGGCGGAGACCCAAAGGCCCAGTCAGGAGGAGGACCCAGAGTGGGACTCTGGCAAAGCAGGGAAGAGAGCTGCTCAAGCCTCAGATGCCCTCCGTGCCCAGGAGGGAACAAACAGCTCCCAGAGAATGGGGTGCTGGTCTGGGTACCCCGCAGCCAAAAGGAGGGGACACAGGCTGCCCAGGACTTCTCACCTAATCCCAGCCTGGGAGGGACTGCCCCCCGGATACTCCTGCTCCTGCCCTCATCTTCCCCCTTCCCACTCTACTCTGCCAAATGATCCAACTAGCCTAGATGTGAAGGAACTGTGGGCAGGAGGAATGGGGGGTATGGCATGGGGTGGGGGGGACAGGGCAAGAGAGAAACTGCAGCCATAAAG
This sequence comes from Sminthopsis crassicaudata, assembly GCF_048593235.1. Lineage (NCBI taxonomy): Eukaryota > Metazoa > Chordata > Mammalia > Dasyuromorphia > Dasyuridae > Sminthopsis > Sminthopsis crassicaudata. The sequence goes on along the minus strand of NC_133621.1, from coordinate 90,747,341 downwards.
AAAATGGTGACAGACAGATGGAGAGGAAGCCTCAGGGCCTGAAACCAAGCAGGAAATTGGTACTAGCACTGCCCATGGCGTAAAAAAGAACCCTGCTTTAACCTAGCACTGCCCATGGGGTAGGAAGGAACCCTGCTTTAACCTAGCACTGCCCATGGGGTAGGAAGGAACCCTGCTTTAACCTAGCACTGCCCATGGGGTAGGAAGGAACCCTGCTTTAACCTTGCACTGCCCATGGGGTAAAAAGGAACCCTGCTTTAACATAGCACTGCTCATAGGGTAGGAAGGAACCCTGCTTTAGGTCCTTCCTGCTGTTTTAGGGGACCCATGCCACTCTCATTTCTCCTCAGTCCATTCCACAGGCTTCTGACCCCCTCCTCTCCATTCCCACAAGCATGACCTAAGTATTCTCATGACCTCAGAGCCTTCCCCCCCCAAACAAGAGCCACCCCACTTGGCCCAGGAGAGTCAAGCACCTCCCCACTGGAATTACAGTGGGCCTCCCCCAGCCGAGATCTTCCCAAGGTGGAGAGCTGACTCTTCCTCTGGCCCACATCTCTCCTTACCCAGACTCCTCTCCTACTTGTATCTCTGTCTCTATTCTTGGGCGGCCAAATCCACAAGGTCATCCTCTTCCTGTCTCCCTTCACCCTCTGCCAGGCCCTCCATACGTAACCTTCCCTCCCTCATATCCTCTCTAATCTACTGGATTTTCTCATTATTCCCCCAAAGCCGTTTCCTCTCCCAGCTCTGACTGACCTTTTGCCCTCGACCCTGCCTGCCAAAGTGACCCATGTATCAGCCCTAGAAGTTGACAAATTCCAGCCCCTGTCTCCTCCGCTCCGGACACTCTCCCACTCCCTCCTTGGCTCTCCTAGGAAGGCCCGCCCAGGCTCCTCAGCCCCACATCCCCCTTTCTCGCCCCAGCCAGGACTTTCCCAGATTGGGAGTCCTGCTTGGTGACGAGCCCATCAGCAAGAAGGTGGCCTGGCACCCAGGCCCTTACCTGGGTGACTTTCTCAGTGACATTATGGGTCCTTTCCTTGATCTTTGGGGCAATGATCTCGCGGTCACTAGCAGGTGAGGCCAGGAAAGGATCGCCCTTCAAATCCACGAAGTTCAGGGTGATCTGAGGAATCTTGCTGATGGTGCGGTAACGGACTAGGTCCGAGTCTGAGGTGGAGTTCAGGAGACTGCTGCGTAGGGGGTGCATGGCCCCTGGGTTGGGCAGGGGAAGGAAGAGAGCGGTCAAGGGGTCAGGCAGCAAGGGCCCGGGTCAGAAACACGGGGAACGGATGAATCAGAAACATGGAAGCACAGACCGGGCAGATCTTAGAGGGGCGGCTGGGTGGGCAACATGGCGGGACAGTTAGCAAGTTAGACATATGAAGGCAACCACTGGCTGGGGATCCCAGTGGGTAGATGACAATAAAAAAGGGGGGACTGCTATAAACACATGAAGGCAACACTGGCTGGGGATCCCAGTAGGGGAATAACAATAAAAAGGGGGGGTCGCTATAAACACATGAAGGCAACCACTGACTGGGGATCCCAGTAGGGGAATGACAATAAAAAGGGGGGATTGCTATAAACACATGAAGGCAACCACTGACTGGGGATCCCAGTAGGGGAATGACAATAAAAAAGGGGGGATTGCTATAAACACATGAAGGCAACCACTGACTAGGGATCCCAGTAGGGGAATGACAATAAAAAAGGGGGGATCGCTATAAACACATGAAGGCAACCACTGGCTGGGGATCCCAGAGGACAGGCGATTGACAGTAAGAAAGGGGACCGCTAAGTCAGGAACAGAGCAGGGTAGGTAGATCTAAGGGGTCGAGGGACTAGATCAGTGGAACAACAGAACGGATCCAGAAACAAGACAATGGCCAAAGCTCAGAGGACTGGACGGCCAGGAGCACACGCATACCAAAAAGTGTTTGAGTTCTATAGAGGGGAAGGTACAGGGGCACCCAGGGGAGTCTGCTGTAGCTGGGTGAGGCAGGCCAGGCCAAGGAAAGAAAACAAGGGTTCAGAATTAAGGACCCAAAGATGGGCCACTCAGGGAAAAGAAGCCGGCAGCTGTACCTGGAGAAAGCTACCACTGCTGAGACCAGCAGAGTCAAGTTCTGGAGACCCAGATGCCAGAAATGGTCTTTTGAGTTGGAGAACATAATGGGATGGGCATTTAATGGGATGAATGGACACTTAATGGGATTAAATAAGTGCTAATGGGATTTCCCATCTCACTGACATGGAAGGGGAAATCTGTGGGGATCCAGGAAGCGGGAGAGCAGGAACAGAGGGAGCGAGGGAAAGGATGAGCAACAGAAGAAGAAAGGGTTTGGACAGAGGGAGGCAGGAATCCTATCTGTGGCCACAGGCTTCCTGCTGCCCAGAGCATCCTTTTCCCTCCCCTAGCCCCTCTCCTGCTTCCCCACCCCGGCCTTTGGTACCCCAGCCAGCCCCCTCACCAGTGCTGGCGTGGCGGGGGGGCGGGGGCATCGTCCCTGCCCTCATAGCCTCAATGTCATCGGCAGAAGACGCTCGTCGGACACTGGCACAGCTCTCGCGGGAGCGGGTCCGGGCCAGACTGCAGCTGGAGCCTGAGGCGTCAGGGTTGAGGTTCCGAGTCCGAGGGGAGGAGTGCTTAAGAGGCACACTGCTAGGGGAGCCAGGCCCCACCAGGGCCCGGCGCTCCTCAGCCAGGCCAGGAGGACCTGACACATGGTTATCTAGGGAAGAGGTCACCTCATCGAGGGCCAGAGATTCGCTGCTGGGAGGTGCCGGAGTCAGATCCACATCCACCACAACTGCCCCAGGAGCCCTCGGGCTACCGGGCCGGAGGGAGGGTTCCCGGGCTGTCAGGGCTAGAAGTGCTGGAAGCTTCAGGCGAAATGTCCGGCCACGGCCTGTGGGGGGGAAACAGGCGGATGGGCAGAATTGCCGTATCCACATGATCCCAGGAGCTCTGCCCTGCCTCCAGAAGCCCTCCTTCCCAGACCACCCAGCCAGGGAAAGCGCATCCCAGCTGCCGCCTCATGGAAGCACGGAACTTCAGAGTCATGAGACACCTAAAACACAATCTAATCTGACCCAAAGGGGAAACCAAGGCTGTCTGAGCTGCAGAGCAAGGGGAGAGGGGAATGTCGGAAAGAGCACAATAATAAACAAAGTCAGTAGATCAGAGTGGACAGTGTTGAACTTAGAATCAGCAACTACCCAACACTAGTTTAGTCATAGCCCTGGACAGGTCACTTAATCTGTCAAACCATGTGAACTCCAATCATTCCCTAATATTCATCCACCAAGTCACAGAGCAGTTGTTTTGGGGGTTGGTTGGTTTTTGTTTTTGCTGTTTTATTTTTTGAGGTGGTTGGTTGGGATTGGGCAGGGTCACACATGTAGGAAGTCTTTAGTGTCTGAGGCCACATTTGAACTCAGGTCCAAGTGGCTCCAAGGCTGTGTGCCCCCAAATCATACATCAGTTGCGATCTGTCTTGATAGAACGATTTCCCATGGATGGCTGTTTCCTAAGCCAATGAAATCACAAATCCTTTGAGGATCTGTATAATCTTCTAGAAATAAACCATTCTTCCCCAAACACTTTCCCATTAGGCAGCTCCCTGAATCATCCCTCTGTGAGACAGCAGGGCATTACCCCCATTTATGGTCCCCATTTCCTAGTTGAGAAGCTCCAAAGCTGTCAGATGACTCACTTACAGTCATACAGCCCGTCAGTGGCAGAGCTGGGTCTAAAACCCAGTCATAGGATTCCTGGTCTGAAGTTCTTTTGGAACAACCTCAAAGGAGCCAAGCCAAGTAAAGAGAGCTCACTAGTTGGCCCCTCACTTCACCCTGACCCCACAAGTCCAGTGACAAGGCTATCCGACAATCTGTCCCCAGTGCTCCAGGACCTAGAGCCAGAAGGAGATCATTCAGGTGAGGAAGACAGACACCTACCTGGGGCCAGCCAACTGGTGGGAGGGCCACGGTGGTTCGTGTCATGGGCCAGGGACCCCGTCAATTCCGTCTCCATCACCACTTCAAAGTTGAGGATGAACATGATGACAGCCCCATCCTCGTTCTTCACGGGAACTACGTCCACCAAGCACAGAAAGCAGCTGCCTGAGGGGCAGACCCAGAGCATTGGGAAGAGCAGGGATGAGCAAATCCCCTCCACTATGATTAACAGTCACCAGGGCTAAGGAGTCAGCACCAGTATGAACAAAGAAATGCCCCCAAGCTAAAAGGGCCCCAGCCAGGATCCACTCTTTCTGAATCTACCCCCACTGCCCTTCTTAGTTCATGTTTTGCTGCCCATCTCTCTCTTGTCCAGCCTGTCTCTTCGCATTCATTATCTTTCTTTCCATTCCTCCCTTATTTTTGTCTTTGTTTCTGTATCTTTGTTTATATGTCTCTTTATATTATGGATTCTTCCAGGACAGGACAGTCCTTGAGGACTTTTGCCTTTTTTTTTTTGTATTCCCAACACTTAGTGATGTGCCTGGTGCAGAATAGGTACTTAGCATATGTATATTGATTGATTCATCTCTCACTCCATCTCTATATTTATTTCACTCAAGATCTGTTCAGTCACTGAAGCCCTATAATAGGTAAACGAAAGCTTATAAAGGAGAAAATTACCCACCCCCCTACATTTACCAACCAAAACTAGGGTTTTCTCATATTGTATGCCCTTAAAATGGCGTATCTCATTATCCTGACTTTATGTTGAATTGACCTGTCAGGAACAATCACATTCCCACATCTGGTGTCTCCCACTGGTTCTCTCTTGTAATGCCTAGTAGAGCATCAAGCATACTGGAGATCAATTTTAATTGATAACCCCAGTAAAAGGCATTGTGGGATAGCACGTAGAGATCTGGCTTCATAATCCTACCTCTGACCCCAAGAGATATCAGATGAGTCACTAACTCTCTCAGAGGTTCAGGTAATGCTCTAAGACCCTTAAGTTGAGCTGCTAATCTGCATGGATGGAGGGAATTTTCTTGCTCAAGAATTCCCAATGAAATCACAGGTCTGAACAACATTGCTCAATGCTGATGATCGAAAAGGTGATGGAGATAACAGCAATCGTGATGAAAATGTGAGTCGTACCAGTAGTGATGGTCAGAAGTGATGTTGATGGTGACAGTAACAGCAGTGATGACAGTGGACATCATGGTCCTACTATATAAATAGCCCTTTCTCCCATATTCAGAGCCCCCTCCAACTTCCTGCTCTCTTTTCCCACCCCTTCACCCCACTCCCTTACTTAATGCCTGGCTCCAAACTCACAAAGATTGAGGGGAGAATCCTTTGAAATCACCTGCGAAGAGCTGAGCATCCTAAGCAGGTCACTGTTCAGGGACTATGAGCCATGCTTACTCTCCACCAAAGGACTCCCGAGGTTGATGAGAGTTCACTTCGGACCAGTGTAAAGGGACCAGATAGGAATGGGCAGTGTCTCCTCCACCCTACTCCTTTGAAGGTGAGAGGAGAAAATGGAAGGGGATGGGGACACTAATCAGATTAGATTTTCTGACAGCTGTGGGCTAATCCTAAGGAATGAGATCCATTGAAGCTAAGTGGGAATGGAAGACAGAGAAAAGATGTTAAAGATAAGGCGGATAGGCCAAAGAAAGTGGCTGGCTAAGGGTACCATCCCCCCAAAAAGCCTCCCACTCACCCTCTATCCCTGGCCTTCAGGGCCACCCCAGGAGTAACAGATCAGGATGCATCTTCCTTCTAACTGCTTGTCTCTCCTATCCCAAACCTCCTTGTTTTCTTACCCCCCCACCAGACACAAAGCACAGCTGTGGAGTCAGGAGGCGCTGGGGGTTGGGCCAGGAGATTGCCTGGAACTCCGACAGTCTGCCTGAAGTTTATGCCCAAATATGGCTGTGGCCAGCAGCCGCTGGAGTGGGGACTGGCCCTGGCCAGTGGCCCAAGATAATGGCCAGAGACCCAGGGGACCTCCAGCCCACAGGTTCTAGAGACCCTTGAAATCTATAGATAGTGAATGCTCTAGCAACCTGGTCTAAGATTCCTCAAGCCTGGAAGAGAAAACCCTTTGACAGGTTATCTGAAAAATCACGCCTCCCCAGCCCAATCCTAGAAGTTCAGACCCTGTGAGCCCCACACAGCCCAATAACTATAATATGAAAACACAGCGCCTAGAAGTGAGAACCCCCCCCAATGCCCCTCACCAAAAGTCCTGGTGCTCTCAGGTCTCCCCACCCATAGCAGTGGCTGCCATCCCTAAGCAGCCTTGCTCCTTCCCCACCCCTGCACCCCAGGGCCCTAGCCCTCTCAGTTTGACTGAATTATTTGAAGGAAAATATTTCCTGAATGTGTCCAAAGTCCTGGTTATTCCAAAAATGTAAGCTGGAGCAGTGCCTGATGGCTGAGGGAGATAGAACTTAGGAGGAAGAATTGGCTGCTCTAAAGGGAGAGGGAAGGGAAAGGAGAGCTTTCCTTATCTTTTTTCTCTTCTTCCTGCCCAGTTTCTCCAAGATGCCCCCATCCTCCAGCCCCCCCCAATGGGTCAGTTAAAACCTACCTGTAAGCCTACAGTCAGCTCCCTCCCATCATGAGCCAGACAAGACAGGCTGTTCTGCAAACAACTTCTCCAAGTTGAAGCTAGGGCAGGTGGGAAGGGGAGGGGTGTGCATAGGGTCCCCTGGGGACCAAAGTGGGGGCAGTGGCAGGGATGCCTGTCAGACAAAAAGGGCGGGACATGGGGACAGCCAAGATGTGGGTATCACAGGCAACTTCCAACTACGCCCAATCCCTGAAAGCACTGAGGGCAGCAGAAACCAGGAAAGCTAGATGTATTACCTAAAACTCAGTGGAAGCCATGGATTCCATGAGTGTCTTTGGAGTTGGACTGTATCAGCAAGTCAGTGGGAATAATGGTCTCAGTGTCTCAAGAAGCAATGGGCTGAGGATTCAATAGGGATTTAGGAATCAGTGAGCATGGTGGGCTCAAGGTAAAAGACTCAATAATGGATGTAAAAGGGACTGGGGGAAGGGTTGGGGGGGTGAAGGGTCTGGGAGGTCATTAATGATTGATGGACTTGGTATCCAGGGATCAATGGAGGTGATGGTTTTATTGGGAATTAGTGTGACTAATAGGTTCAGCCTCTGGGACTCCGTGACAAACTTGAGGATTCAGGGATCAATAAGGATAAAAGGTTGATAGTCTTGGGAATCAGTGAAAGTGATATATTTATTATATGGGATCAGGAAAGATAATGGATTCAGTGTCAAGAGGTCGGTAAAAGGTAATGACTAACCAGGTCATATAGTAAATAGAATGTTGGACCTGGAGTCAGAAATTCAAAAATTTGATTCAGACATGTATTAGTTGTGTAACTCTGGGCAAATCATTTAATTTCATCCAGCCTCAGTTTCCTCATCTATCAAATGGGAATAATAATACCATTTACTTTACAGAGTTGTTGTGAAAATCCAAAGAAATAATAGCTACAAGCTTTAAAGCATTATATAAATATCGGATATGATCATGAACTCAGAGGACAAGAGGCTGAGGGAATCAAGGGTCTTTCGGCCACTGAAGATAGATGCAGTGTTTTCATGCCATTTGGGGGTGGAGCTGAAGGTCCCCTAATTAGCACAGGCTTTGGGTCACAGGGTCAGGAGGAATGATGGGATCAAAGTTTAGTGTTAAGCATGGGTGACATCCATTAGTGTCAAGGAGTCCTTGATTGAGATAACATAGGAGATGGTGAGCTGAGGGTGTGAGGGGAAGTGTCTGGGGGTCAATAAGGGTAATGAACTCAGTGACAAGAATTCAATGAGGGGTCGGTGGTAGTGATAGGCTTGGTGAAGATGAGAGATTCAGTGCTTAGAGTTCAGATGGGGTGATGGACTTCATGTCCAGGGGGCAGTTAGATAAGTTCAGAATCTCAGAATTGGAAAGGATCCTAAAGACAATATAATCCACTCTGTATCTATTTAGGAGTAATGGTCCCAAAAGTTTGAAGACTTCCAGTGATAAGGAACATGATACCTTAATAGTCCCATTGTACTTTGGGGCAGCTCTAGTTAATTTTTTTAATTTTCCTCTTACATTAATCCTAAATCTGTTACCCTACAATTTCCAATCAGTATAAAAAACTGCTGTCATGGAGACTCCCTCTGCTGATGAAGCTCAGCAACCTACCTATAACTTAGGGTCTCAGAGTTTTTAAGGGCTAACCCTCAAGCCATGATAGTACACCTGTTGTGTTGGAGGCACAACACAAGCCCTAGATTTCCAGAATGGTTCTCTAGCCAACAGTGCTGCCTCTCCCTCACATTATATCTAAATATAATAGATGAAAAATTGAGAAAGGAGCAAACACTAACAATTAGGAGGACCAGAGGAGGCTTCCTTGGAACTATGCTAAGAAAGTGGTAATAAACATCCATGTACTTTGACTTAGAAAAGCCACAGTGAAGCAGACCCCCCCAAAAGAGTAATGATAAAAAGAAAGTTTTCATATACATCAAAATATTTATATCAGCATTTTTTGTAGTAGCAAGAGCAAAGTAAATGTTCATCAATTGAAGAAATAGCTAAACAAATGATGGTTCATTGAATGTAATGAATATTATTGTGCTGTAAGAAACTGAGAATGAAAAATACAGAAAACTATGCTAAGAGTTCAATGAACTGACGCAAAGTGAAGTAAGCAGGAGCCAGAAAATAATATATACAATGACAACAATGATGTAAATTAAAAGAACAAAAACAGCACGAAATTGAATGCCATAGAATTATAATGACCAAGCTTTGTCCCAAAAAAAAAAAAAAAAAAAAAGGTAAATGAGAATATACCTCTTTCTCTTCTCTGCACAGGTGATCAACTTTGGGTATGGAACACTGCTATAATATTGGACTTGCTGCTGTGTTGGTTAGTTTGGGTGAGCTTTTTTTTCCCTCTTTTTAAAAATTCTTTATTATAAGAGATGTATTTCTGAGAGGAATGAAATGTATTGGAAAATGAAGATGATATAAAAATACAGCAATAAAAAATTTGAATTCAATATATGTATGAATGTGGATGTGGTTGCATAGCAATGCCCCAAGACCCAATGCCTATATGACATCTCTCCTTAGTCTTCTATCTTATTCCTTTCCTTCCTCATATCCCCTAGCCTCATATGGCTCCAGTCAGCCTGGCTCCCCTGGGAACTAGAGGAAACAGAGTCGAGTATGGGATCACAGTAAATGGAGAAGAGCATCAAGCCTTGGCAAGGCCTGGGCTGGCATTCTGCCATCTGGGTTGGAATCTCCCCAGAACTCAGAGCTGTAGTACCACCAACAGCCACTTCATGGCAGCCTCAGTCCAACAATGTTGAGATCTTCTTGGGAGAACAGAGGGGTGGGGAATGGACACTGACAAGGACCAGGATTAGACATCAGGATAAAGCAGGGATAAATATGGGGTCAGGGATCATGTGCCACCCACTACTACAGAACTATCCTCAGCCCCAGTTACCAGAAGAGAACGGTCTCAGGAGACTCAGGAGGTGGAGGGCTGAGCACAGACCAAGAGCTACCTAGGGGATCCAATGCCATCTGGTTCCTGGAATTCCCCAGAGCAGGGGCCCTTAATAAGCATTATTGCCCATCCCCTCTCTGCCACAGGGTAGGTAGGTGGTAACACTTTAAAAATAAAAGACTTGGCATCTAAGAGCTTGAGCTGAGCAGCTCTAAAGTCTAGCACATTACCTAGCTGACCCAGTTTTAAGAAAGGGCCTTGAGAGCCCCTCATATTCAGAACATTTTTCTTCCAAAACCCAAAGGGTCTGAATATAAAAAAAACCCAATATGGTCTCAACAGAAAGTGCAGAGGGCCACAGCTCCAGAAAACAGACTTCCTTCCCCTCCCAATCCCCCTCAACACAAACATACCAGCTAGGCCAGGGTTTCTTGGTTACAAATTCAGAGCCTCAATAAATTTGGTTGCTCAACCCAACTGCCCTTACATACACTCCTCCCCTTACCATCCTTTCCCAGAAATCAGGCTCCAGGGCTGGAGAGAGAGACTTGAAAAAGGAGACAAAAAGGAAAGGAGTAGGGATGGCAGCATAGGTTAGGATTAATAGGAACTCACAAGAATAATTCACTTACATAGCACTCAACAGGTTACAAAGGGCTTTCCTCATACCAGTGAAGCAGATAATGCATTGCCCTCTGGACTCTGAGACCATTAACCTCAATGACCACAGAACACTGGGCCCACTATTCCCACTGCTGTCCACTTTCACAAATGAGGAAATTGAGACCTAGAGAAGTGATTTGTCAAGGACCAAGGGTAAAATTAGGAACAGGTTCAAATCCCAGATCCACGTGCTCTTAGGCAAGTAGCCTCACATCTACAGGCCTCAGTTTCCTCATCAGTAAAAGAAGGGGTTGGAAATGATGATACCTAAGAGGCCTTTCCAGCTCTAAATGCTGTGGAGCCTGTTTAGCTCCAAATCTCACAGTCCCCTGTCTCCCGGTCCAAGGTTGTTTCCTCAAACCACCCAAGAGTTAGGGAAGGAGATGAGAACAGACATGGAGGTGGGGGCAGCAATGACAATTAGATGTAAGGAAAGAGATGGAGAGGTCACGTGGGACCGAGGGCAGCAAGGTAGGCAACTGCCTCGGACATGACTTGAAATGGATTATTTTTTGAGTTTTGGTGGAGGTAGAACAAGGAAGAACAAGTATGTTTCTTTAACATTCCATTTTGTAAATGCACATATTTTAATGCCAGACAATCTCAGTCTCCATGGCACACAGGTATTTATTTTGTGATCTTGAATCTCATGTGGCACAATGAAGGCTTTTAGAGCCTTTGGTGGACAGTAATACATGGAAGATAAAATTTTCAAATCCTGCCTTAGGCTCAGAAATCCCTAACTCTGGCTCTAAAGATATGGGTTAAGCAAAAAGTAGAAAAGGAAGAATAGGAGAACAGAAGCAGGTAAGGAGAGAGAGAGAGAGAGAGAGAGAGAGAGAGAGAGAGAGAGAGAGAGAGAGAGAGAGAGAGAGAGAGAGAGAGAGAGAGAGAGAGATGGGGAGGGGGAGAGGAGGGCGAAGGGGGCAAGAAAGAGAAGGGGCTAATTAAAGAGAAGTGGAGAAACACAGGCGAAATCAGGAAGAGTTGGCAAACACAATCCAGTTGCAGAAAGTGGCTGAGCTGCAGGCTTCCAAATACTATGTGTTAATTCATCAGCACATAATCTGTCGTTTTTATTTAATGCCAACACATACACAGCCATCCACCCTGCAGCTGCTCATTTCCCCAAACCCTGATTCCCTTTCAGAGCTTCTGGGCCCTGCCGCATCAGTTGGGTCTTGCCCAGTTGGGGATAATTCTTAAGTAAGCAGTGCTCCATTGTACTGTATATGTATTCCCTAACCTTTCAGAGCCAGGGGAGGGCAGGGTCAATAATGATTCCAGGGTTTACAGGGGCAGATGGTACAGATAACTTTGAGAAGAGAAGGAAATAGAGGAAGGAGGGGAAAGCAAGGCTGTAATTCAGGTCTTTAATGGTTTGCTGAACTGAATTTCCCCCAGGAGAAACAGCATGGGCCGATGGGCAAAGAGCTGAACTTGTAGTCTGGAGACCTGAGTTCAAGTTCCAGCTCTGACACTGACTTGTATGTGACCTTGAACAAGTTATTTCCCCCTCTCTCCAGGAGGCATCTGTAAGAGGCAGGGAAGGGAGAGAGATCATTCCATCCCTATCTACTACACAGGTTCACTGTGAAGATTTAATAAGAGGAAGTCCAGGAAAATACTTGGGAAAACATCAGCTTACTATATAAGTAGGAGATGTTAGCCCTTCTGGTAGAAGGCAGAAATTGTTGCCTCTTACCCCGCGCCAGTCCCTGGTAGGTAGGACACACCATCCTGGGGACAATCTTAGAGCCAGGCTGAGATGGGAGAGCAGGGGCTCAACCCCGGTCCCTGTCCGCCCCCAGCAAAAGATGCTGTCTCCGGCTCAGGGCTGGCTGTGTAGTGTCAGGTTATATTTAGCTTGGTGGCGGCGACAGGAAGAGGCAAAAGAAACAGCAGCTCCTGGTCTGGGGCCATAGTGTTGCTGACATCCCACTTACAGCAGAGGCAAGGGTGGAAAAGGAGTGAGGGGGAGGGAGGGAGGAAGGTCAAAGAGGCTCTGTGCCCTCCCCAGGTCGGCAAAGCCTACACAGAGAGCAAGAACAGAAAAAGCTCCAGGATTTAGGCATCTAGGGAATCCAAGGGCCCAATGGGGACCGTGGGGCCTAAGACATTGTGAATAATGAAGCCAAAGGACAGAGGGATAACGACAGCCTTCCACAGTGTCAAGAGCCCATGCTCCTCTAGGCAGCCCAGAGAGCTGGAGAGGTGTGGAAAAAACAGAAAGTGAGACAGCAGGAAGATAAGAAGTCATAAGCATCCCACTCCTCAATTTCCAGATATTTGTTTTAGACTTCTGATAACACTTGTGAGCTTACCATCACACCAGCTCTTACTATAGACCAATCTCTCCATCCAACCTCAAGCTCCCAGATACATTTCTTGGGTTTCCAGTTTTCACATCACTCAAGGATGGACTTTCATCACTTCACACCTGGATTACAATAATGGCTGCCAACTGGTCTCCCTGACTCTTCCCTTCCCCCCAGCAATTCTTTCTGCATATCGCTGCCAAAACAATCTTCCTAAACCTGCCGTGTCCTCACATCACCACCTCTTGCTCAAAAACTAAATTTTTCTTTTCTACCACAATACAAATTCCTCAAAACTCTCAATAATTCAATGGGGGGGGGGAATACATAGGAATGAGGAGACCTGGATTTGAATCTTAGCTCCAAAGGGAGCTAGATAGTGCTGGGCTCAGAATCAGGAAGATGTTAGTTCAAACCAGATAACTCACTAGGTGTGTGGACCCCAGGCCAGTCAATCCACCTTTGTCTGCCAGTTTCCTCATCTATCAAATAAGATGGTAGGACTTGATGCCCTCCTAATTTCTTCTAGTTTTTTGTTTGTCTGTTTATTTGGTTTTTTTAAGAACTAGCTAGGGGCAATGAGATGGTGTAGTGGTTAGAGCACCAACCCTTAAGTCAGGAGGTCCTGTGTTCAAATATGCCCTCAGACACTTAACACTTTCTAGCTGTGTGAGTCATTTAATCCCAAATGCCTCAGCAAAAAACAAACAAACAAACAAAAAAGCAACTACGTAACACAGAGAAGCATCAGACTTGGAATCAAGAAAACCTGAGATCAAAAACTGCTTCAAATTCTTAAAAGCTATGCAATCCTGGGCAAGTCACCTAAGCAATCTGAGAAGGTTTGCTTCTCTGTGATATAAGAAAATTGAACTGGATGACCTGTTGCTTCTAGCTCTAAGTCTATGATCCCAGGATCTGAGATAAAATTGATTAGTTGGGTGACTATGCACAAGACAGCCAACCTCTGTGAGCCTCACCTGTAAAATGAGAATAAAAAATACACTATCTAGGTCATGAATTGTTGTTAGAAAAGAAATGTGTAAAAATTAAAACTTTTGTAAAAACAGTATTACTACTAAATCTTACTATCTGCTTTTTCCCAAGTCACACCCTATGCTCCACTCAAGACAATTTTCTCACTTTCCTCCAAACTCATATGGGCATTTCCACCTCGGTGTTATTTTCTTTTTTTCTCTATTCAAATCCTTGTCATCCTTCAAAAGCTAGCTTCTATCCCACCTTCTGCTTGAAGCCTTCCCTAACAGTCCAATTCACACTTATTTCTTTTTCTAGGACCATCTATATTTTCTATGTGAAATACCCAACTTGTCACTCACAGAATATGGAATGGTTAGAAGACAATATTTACTGGTTAATTGGCTGGGGGATCGGGATAGCCTCTGAACTATAGTTCTCAGTCAGTACAATAACATATTCTTGTAACTGAAATCTCAAGGATCAAATAGCACTAAATTTAGTGTGTGGGTGTGTGTGTGTGTGTGTGTGTGTGTGTGTGATTTAGAAAAGATACCTATGTAAAAAACAATCAACTTGATTTGTTGGAGTCTAAGCTTCCATTAGTTATACTAGTTAGCCTGACCATAAACTCGGTGAACTGGAACAATTATTTTCCCTGATCTTCTTGATTTGTTGATGTTGTTAATCAATCTTTTTAGTTGTGACTCTTTGTGACCCCATTTGGCAAAGATACTGGAATGGTTTGCCATTTTCTTCTCCAGTTCATTTTACAAATGAGGAAACTGAGACAAACAGACCTGCCCAGGGTCACACAGGTAGGAAGTCTGAGACCAAATCTGAAATCAGATCCTCCTGTCTCTAGGTCTATGAACTGCACTCTCTAGCTAATCCCCCCTCCCCAATATTTAAAAATCCTCACTTGGGGGCAGCTAGGTGGCGCAGTGGATAGAGCATCAGCCTTGAATTCAGGAGGACCTGAGTTCAAATTTGGTCTCAAACACTTAACACTTCCTAGCTGTGTGACCCTGGGCAAGTCACTTAACCCCAGCCTCAGGAAAAAAATAAATAAATAAATAAATAAAATAAAAATAAAAATCCTCACTTGATTTGACCATCCTATATATCTATAGCCACCATACTATATATCTCTTCCCTTAATGGCAGCAGTCGGAAAGGAGTGCCTCCACTTCTCCTTGCACTTTCTCCTAAACTCCAGCAATCTGACTTCTGATCTCATTCAACTAAAACTTCCTTCTCCAAAGTTATCAATGATCTATTAATTATCAAATCTAGTCCCTAGCCGCACTGATCTTTGTAGATCCTCTGCAACATCTGATCTTATCTGCTTCTGGATTCTCCTCTCCGGGTTTTCGTGACACTGCTCTCTCTCCGTTCTTTGCCTATTTCCCCAACTGCTCCTTCTTAGTATCTTTATCCCCATTATGCCAGCTAATCTTAGCTGTTTCTCCAAGGCTCTGGCCTGCCCCCCACTTTCCGTTTTTGCTTAAGACTACCTCACTTGGTGATCTCATTGTCTCCCATGGGTTCAATTATCATCCCTATGCAGATGATTTCCAGATCCTTATATTCCACCATAACATCTCTGTTGAGCCTCTTGGATAGCTCAAATTCATAGGTCCCAATTTTTTTTTCCAGAACTCATTATCTTATTCCACAAAATTCTCCAGGTTTCCATTCCACCAAGCATCTGAGATCACAGCACTGGTGTCATCCTTCCTTTCTCATGCTCACCCTTCCCGGGTGGTCAATACAATATTGAATCTCATTTCTGTCCTCCCCACAGCTCTCACATGCATCCTCTTCTCGCCACTCACACAACCACAATCCTAATTCAGGTTCTCTTCACCTCTTGCCTCTATTATCTTCTAACTAGTTTCTCTGCCTCAGGTCTTTGTCCAATTCCATAGCATACTTCTCAACTGCTGAGATGATTTTTCTAAAAATGAAGATCTGACCATGTCACCCCTCTCCTCATCTCACACTCAACCTGCTCTATCAGCTATCTGTTATCTCCAGTTTTCTATCTGGCATCTAAAGCTCTCCATGATTTGCCTCCTTCCCACTTTTCCAGGCTCCTCACATCTTATTTCCCTCCACAACCTCTACAATCCAACTACACCAACCTACTTGCATTCCTTGAACTAGAGAAGTCATGTCCCATTTCCATGTACCAGTGCCCTCACTAAATGCATTCCTCCTTATTTCTGCTTCTTAGTTTCCCAGAATTCCTTCAAGACAGCTCAAATCTCACCTTCTGTAGGAAACCTTTCTTGTTCAGATCATCTTCATCTGTTCTGTATATATCTTTGGGTAGTTGCTTCAGTAAAACTGAGACCCATCAAAACCCTTAGCTTAAAAAGGCCAAGTTGTATTCAAGACCATCTTCAGCCATCCTGATCTCTATCTGGCCACTGGATCCAGAAGGTCCCAGAGGAGAAAATGAAGTTGGTTACCTTGCACAGCCCTCCCTCACTCAAATCCATTACCTCCCTGATGTCATGATTATCTTGGAGAACAAAAGACACACTTCAATGTATCTAGTATGTATACATAGTTATTTACATTAATTCACATTCCTGAGAGAGAAATCTCCCATTAAAATGTGAGTTACTTAAGGGAAGGAGCCTGTTTGTTACTTTCCCGTTTGTTACTTTTCTTTGTATCAGTCCATAGTACATAGTAAGCATTTAATAAATCTTATTCTTTTTCCTTTTTATTATTTTAAAAATATTCTTTGTTACATGGGTTGGCTTTCTGAGAGGAGAAGAGAAAGGATCATGGGGAAAATATCAATAAAAACATTTCAAAAAATAAATCCTTGTTGATTGACAGACCTATTAGAGTTGTAAGATCAAATGATACAATTGATATAAATAATATCAATCCACATTTCTACAGGGCTTTAAACATTTTCCTCACAACAATCCCATGAAATTGGTATTGCTAGTATTATCTCTATTATGTAGATAATGAACAAATAAATAAATGAATTATTAAGTGCTTGCTATATGCAAAGCATTATTCTGAGTGCTGTACCTACAAATAGAAAAGTAAGACAGTTCTTGCTCTTATTTGAAAATAAATTATCCAGTGTCACATAGCAAATAAGTCTGAGTTTGATCTTGAATCCTGACTCAGGTGTCTCCGTAAATGGAGCAATAAGCCTAGAATCAGGAAGAACCCAGTTCAATCAAGCATCAAACATATACTAGCTGTTTGACCCTAGAAAAGTCACTTCATCTCAGTCTCACTTTCCTCAATTATAAAGTGGATACAGCATATTCCTCCCAAATTTGTTGTGAAACTCAAATAGTAATATTTATAAAGCACTTAGCATAGTGCCAACCACATAGGAGGCAGTTAATAAGTGCTTATTTTAAAGTCATTAAAAACAGATCTCCCAGAAAGTAAGATAGATAATTTTGATTACATGAAGTTAAAAAAGCTTTTTACATGAACAGAACTAACGCAGCCAAAATTAAATTGAAGATAGGAAACTAAGAGGGAAATTTTATAGCACACTTCTCTGAAAAATGCCTCATTTCTTAAATATATAGAGAACTGAGCCAATTTATAAAAGTAAGAGCCATTCCCCAGTTGATAAATGATCAAAAAAAGATGAACAGATGGATTTCAGAAGAAGAAATCAAAGCTATCAATAATCATATAAAAGATCTAAATCAAGGGTTCTCAAACTACGGCCCATGGGCCAGATGTGACCTACTGAGGATGTTTATGCAGCCCTCCAGGTTATGGCAAATGGGCTGAGGGGCGGAGACAGAGTGTGAGCTTTTGTTTTTACTGTAGTCCGGCCCTCCCACAGTCTGAGGGACAGTAAACTGGCCCCTTATTTAAAAAGTTTGGGGACCACTGCTCTAAATCATTACTGATAAGACAAATGCAAATTAAACTAACTTTAAGACATCACATCAGGTTGGCTAACATGATACAAAAGGAAAATAACAAAGGCTGGAAGGTTTGTGGAAAAATTAGGACATTGGTATACTGGTGGTAGAGTTATAAACTCTACCATTCTGAAAGAACAACTTGGAACCATGACCAAAGATTTATAAAACTGTGTATATCCTTTGATCCAATAATACCATTACTAGATTTGTATCCCAAAGAGATTTTTAAAAAACTTTTTTAAAGAAAAAAGCTGCTCTTTTTTGTGGTAGCAAAGAATTGGAAACTGAGGGAATGTCCTTCAACTGGCAATGAATGAACAAATTATGGTATATGATTGCGATGGAATACTATTATGCTATATAAAATGATATGCAAGATGGTTTCAGAAAAATTTAGAAAGACTGACATGAATTTATACAAAGTCCTCAATGAGGACAGATCTATATCTTATCTAAACTCTGTATTAAACATAGATGGCATTTACAATTCTACAGTAATGCATGTTCATTTCCATTAATGTATTCAAAATCTCTCCCTGAAAGTATTGTCCCACTTTTCAGATAGGGAAAAGGGTTGAAAAGATTAAGTATCTTGTCATCATGTCTAATCCCCTTATTTTACAGATAAAGAAACTGAGGGACAAAATGGTTAAGTGATTTGTCCAGGATCATGAAACTAATAAGTGTCAAAGTCAGCATTTGAATCCAAGTCTTCCTCATTCCAAGTGCTCTAACTACTACACTATGCTGTCTCTTGAGCTTGTGAATACAGGGTTGTTCCTTGTGGTATTGCTAAAGATTAGACTAAAGTTCTCCTAAAATCTGCACCTTTCATGGCATCATTCTGCCTTTCCCTTTAAATAAGAGGGGGAAAAAAAAAAAGAAAGAAATGGGATAAGGCATCCTTAGCCAAAACAAGGGGAAAAAAAAAAAACCAGAAGAGGAACTTTATTTCCAAACTAATCTATACACCCTTCTTCCCCAATTTAAGTAGCCTATTTCAGTAGTCCAGTTACACAAATGTTAATTGACCTTCTCCAAAGAACTCCTGAAAGTCTTGTGTAAAATGAGCAGAACCAGAATATTGTACATAACAACAACAATATTGTATGATGATCAACTATGACTGACTTAGATATCCTGATCAATACGATGATCCAAGACAATGGAATCTGAATGCAGATCAAATAATACTTTTTTTTTTTAACTTTATGTTTCTCCCTTTTTGTTTTTACAATATGGATAATATGGAAATATGTTTTACATGATTTCACATGTATAATATCACATTTTTTGCTTTCTCAATGGGAGGGGTAGGGTTGGAGGGAGGGAAAAATTCAGAACTCAAAATTGTTTTAAAATACATATTAAAAATATAAATAATAATTTTTTTTTAAAAGAAATCCTGAAGAATGCCCTCCTTCCCCTTTGACCCATTCACCCCAATTCTCCCACTGGAAAGAAAACTGCTGAACAAGCTCCAAATGAATCCTCCCTGTCTGTGCTGTCCTTCTCTCACCCCCACTCTCTCACTGGCCTCACACTGTGCCACAGCCCAAACATCACAGAAAGAATGAGCAGAATTTTCTCAGCCCTCTCTTCATCTTGATCCTGCTCCTTCCTGCATCAAGTTCTGTCACAAATCTGACAACATCCGTCTGTTGGGCTCAGAATTACAGAAACATAAAAATCTTAGTCAGAAGTTCTCCAGGAAGAATGGTATGGTGGAAAGAGCACTTGACTAAGAGTGAAGAGTCCTTCATAGCAATTCCCTTTTTACTCTTAAGTGACCTGGGCAGGCTATCAGTAATGTTCTTTACAGTTCTAATATTCTATGGTTCTATGATTCACCCTCTTAGAATACTAAGGTATAGAAATGACTTGCCCGATGTCAAATCGCAAGTTAGATGCATCTGAACTTGTCCCTCCTTATTCCTTTGGCTTCTCACAACTCAGGCCTGTCTACATCCTCTACAATCTGGCACGTTGATGATTTTGTGCAACTCTGCTTCACTTAAATCCAATTCATATTCAAGGCAAAATATCCCCCTGTGATGCCATTGGTCCTCTTCGAAAAAAGTCCGACAAAACTGGCCTAATTACAATTCCTTGAACTAGACACTCCCATCTTGATTTCCAGTTCAGTATTCCTCCCCTTATACAACACAGCCTCCTTCAAAGTGGAATAGCCACCAGACCAAGGAAGGAGGAGAGAAAAGATCAAGAGGAGATCTGGAGGAAGGAAAAATGCTGTCTCTGACCTAAAAGTCCTTACAATCTCATGAGTTCAGGACAGAAAACAAGAACAGTATAATATAATTAAATCACAACAGCCCAAACAACCTCCCTCTAGGGGACTTTAGGCTAAAGTAGGAAAGCCAGTCCCTGCTCTTCTCCCATTCCAACAGGTGCCCTCAACACCTCCTTCCCCCCACATCCAATGTTCCATTCTTGTCCCTGGTTCCTCTATTTCTTAGGCAGCACCAGAGGAGCTACTTCATAAAGCATCATGGTACAGAAAAACTCATAGAATGGGTCTGGGATGCTAGCTCTATCACTAACTTAGCTGTGTGGCTCTGGATAATAAAGTCATTTGACCCTGAAGGTCTAAGGCAAGGTGGTGTAGTAGAAAATGTCTTGGATTGAAAGTCCAAGAGGGCTGTGTTTGAATCTCTCTTATTATCTAACTAATCTTAATTAAATCTCTTAGCCTCTCTGGGTCTCAGTTTCCTTATTAGTAAAATCAGGGAGTGGGACTAAATATCCTCTGTCACTTTCAGCTCAAAATCTATGATCTTGTCCAACTGTAGAAAATCTGTATTTTACAAAAGATCCCTAGGAAAAAGAACATACTTAATTCCAAAGAACAAACCTCAAATTGCAGGATTTCATACATTCATAGTCAGGCTGAAACAGTATGTGGAATCTGGAAAAGGATCCAGGCTCCAGTATCACAGCTACTAGCTCCAGCATCCCTACCCCCACGCCCTGTCCTCCATCATCAATGGCTTCCTATCTCACCCTCCTCCACTCCTATCTTCTTCCCCAGTACATCCCAAGGCCATGGTCAGACTCCCAGCTCTCTGGCTCCTGCATCCCTAGCCTGGGCTTCATTCCGCACAAATATTTACATAGCTTTTCTCTGGGGGATACGGAAGACACAACATCTAGGAGCCTCCCTCCAGACACTCTCCAGATCCCACAGGAGGAAGGAAAGAAAGGGGAGGAGATGACACCCCCAAAATCAGGTCATGTCTGCCACACCTCCTCAGGGGAAATAGCATAGAAGAAAGAGCCTTGGAGCCCCAAGAGAGGCAGAATCCCCCACCCTGTTCAGGAACAGGGAGACTCACAAGCTGTCTGCCTGTCCTCACCAAGCCAACATCTTTCCAGACCTGGACTGGGGGAAGCTTTTTAGAGCTGCAGAGGGAAGCAGTCCTCATATGCCCTAGGCCAAAGCAGAGGCTGCTGGGCACCATATTATTTTTTATGTTGTTGTGGTAGTGATTTGTTGTTTTTATTTTTTTTTAATACTCAGGACCCTCATCACTCACCACCCACTCTGCGGAGCCTAATGGTTTGGGGAAAATTACCAGATTCCAAAGCCTTTCCCTAAGGCAGAACAACACAGCCCAGTCCAATTCCAAACCTTGTCCCTCAGGCATAACAGCCCAGTCTGATTCCAAGCCCTGTTCCTCAGACAGAATAATAGAATCCAGTCCGATTCCAAAACCTGTCTCCAAGGCACAACAATATAGCCCAGTCCATCAGTCAGTCCAACAACAAGCATTTATTAAGCGATTACAAAGCATCAACAACTGTGCTAAGTGCTGAGGATACAAAGAAAGGCAAAAATCAGTTGTCTTCGAGGAATATCTATTCTAATGGGGGAGACAACCTGTAAATATCTAGGTATACACAGGAAAAATTCTGAATAAACTAAAATAATCTGAAAGGCATTCACAG
Source organism: Sminthopsis crassicaudata (assembly GCF_048593235.1). NCBI lineage: Eukaryota > Metazoa > Chordata > Mammalia > Dasyuromorphia > Dasyuridae > Sminthopsis > Sminthopsis crassicaudata. The sequence goes on along the minus strand of NC_133621.1, from coordinate 90,725,966 downwards.
TAGAAGGGGGGATTGGAGCTGAGTCTTAAAGGAAAAAGAGGGCAGGGCATTCCAGGAATGAAGGGTCAGCCGTGCAGAAACAGTTAACAGATGGATGATGTGTCCAATGAATATAGTTCTCTCGGAAGTTCTCTTCTCTGAATGGTAACCTTTCTCTTCTACAAAACTCTTTTCTCATTTACTGCTCATTGTTTGCTTCTCCACAGTAAAGGCTCTCACCCCTTCACCTTTATTCCAGCCTTCGGACCCTTGGGATTTATGGGGTGAAGGGACTGACCCCCAGAGGATGCTTAGTGCAGGGGAGGAAGAGAGGATCTGACCCCAGAGCGAAAGCAGCCCGGGAGGAGGGAAGCAGAAACTGTGGCTGGAGATCAGTGGGTCATGGAGGAGTAAGAGTTGAGAAATGGATCTAGAAGCACCAGTAATGAAGAGGAGAGCCCAGTGAAGAATGGGGCAACAACTACAGAGAATTGCCTGGAGAAAGAATCTTCTCCCACTGTGCTCACAGTCCCAAGGAGGGAGCTGAGGGATGGAGGGAAGCAGAATGGGGTAAAGGCAGAAGGGTAGATGGGCAATGGAGTTCAAGTCCAAGTCACCAACCCCCCCCAAACCACCCCGGCTCAGCACCTCCCCTTCGCACCCCGGCAGCTAAAGCTGCTGCAGTGGGGGCCCTCTGACCCTGTTCCCATGGCAACGGGCCTGCAGCTGGAGCCGAGAAACCGACAGGATCTCCTCCAGAGACACCCCCATCTCCACCCACACACAGGCTCCTGGGGACAAGGGGACAAGGAGACTCCCAGACAGACAGAAGTCTCGGAGAGCCAGAGGCAGACAAAAGAAGGCAACTTGAGGATAAGGAAGATGGCAGCTGGTGCAAGAGGTAGAGGAGGATGAAAAAAGGAAGGATTCCAGATACAAAGAGAAGTGAAGAAAGATACTAAAAGAGCCGATGGGAGACACAGACCCAAGGACCCAGAGGGGGACAGGAGACACAGAATGAGGGAATCAGAAGGGGAGGGGAGACAGAGATCCAGAGGGAGAGAGGAGACAGACCCAGGGGGGGAGGGGAGACAGACCTAAGGAATCAGAAACACAGGGAGGGACCCAGAGGAGGAGGGGAAGAACAGACACAAAGAGGGAAGGGAGACACAGAGCCAGAGGGTGAGGGGAGACACAGACCCAGGGATGCAGAGACATGGGGGGGGGGAGAGAGAAGACACAGACTCAGGTACCCAGAGGGGGAGGGGAGATAGACCCTGAGGAAAAGGGGAGACAGGGAAGGGGAGACAAAGACAGGGACTCAGAGAGGAAGGGTAGACACAGAAAGGCAAAGGATACACAGGCATAGGGTTAGCGTGAAAAAGGAAAACAGGGATAGAGACACAGAGTTAGGATTTTCAGGAAGCAAAGGGACAAAGATAAAAATTTCTGGGAAAAAGAGAGAGAGCCAGACTTTTGATCAGAGAGTCAGAGACAATGAACTACATGATGAACAAGAAGAGGCTGAGGGACAGGGATATAGACCAAGACCTAGAAACAGGGAGGCAGAGAGATAAGGTCAGAGAAATGAGGACAAAGATAGATGATCAACAAGAGAAGGACGGGGTCATGGAAAGACAAAGTCACAGAGAGCCATGCAAGGAGACAGAGAAATGGTTAAGAAGGAACCGTGAGATGAAATCATGCTTTGGAGGTGAGAGACAAAAAACCTTGAAAACACAACCCACTGGGAACACACTTCTAGTAATGAGTCAGACACAGGCCAGGCACGCCACCCAGAGATGAGCCACCTCCACCTGCCCCTGCCCCCAGAGGTATCAGCTCAAGGGCAGACCAGGCCCTGGGCAGCAGCCCATCCACCCTGGGCCCACTCCCCTCCAGGCACAAAACCCCAGAAACAAAGAGAATCTCCAGGACTGAACAGGAAGATGCTCACTGCCTTCCCTTACCCAAAGCCCTGGGCCGGGACCCTCCCCACAGAGATCTGGTGTTGAGGACCCCATTTACCAGGCCATTCACCAACTGAATTCTGAGTCTCACATATGCACCCCCTTCTCTGCTGGATCCAGGTGAACATGGACCTTTGAGTAGATTCACTCATGGGAAACATCACACAATTTATATACAGTCAATAATAGCACTCTCCTTTGCGGCTCAGGAGGTTTTAAGAAATCACCACCAGGTTAGAGCCTATTTTCAATTCTGTTCCTGATTCCAGTTTGACATTCCTTAACTGATATTACTGAAAGGCCCAGCTTATAATGTCTGGCACACAGTAGGCACTTAATAAATAAATGTAGCCAGGATTCTCCTCAAACTCATAATGTCCCAGGTTTTCAATTGCTTATAGGTCCAGGTGCCCAGGTCCAATACTGCCAGCCTTTATCTCCACCCCTCCACCAGCACAGCCCCAGCCCCACCTCCCCCACCCCCTGCCCGGGGCAGCTGATTCATGGGGCTGTCTGGCTTAAGGCCCTGATACTGCGCAGAGCCGAAGCTGGAGACACGGACACTGCACAGCTGTCGATGGCGGCGCCTGCCAGCTAGTGGCCCCTCCTCCTCCCCAGATCCTCCTGCCCCTGCTTCTTCTCCACTCCAGGGCCTCGGGGGCAAAACCTTGACTGCCCTCAGATAGAGACCCCCAAAGGATTAAGATAAAGAAGAAAAGATGGTAGGAGCACCTCAAAACGCTCATACCGTCTCTCCTTCCCAGGTTTGTGCATATCCACCAGCACAGACACCCTAAGACAAGCATCTTGGGAATCAGACATCTTAATGTCAGGCAAAGGGGAAATGGAGAAAATCTTTCATCATGGTAGGATTAGGATAAAGAAGCCAGGAATGGCAAGATACAAGGGAAAGGTTGGCTGGCAGGAGACACCTGATCCTTAGGGAAACTAGGTAAGAGCCAGGAGGGGCCACAAAGAGAAAGCAGGTGTGGGGTTTATCTAGGTCAGAGTTCCATTTGGAATAGCAACCTGGTCTAGTGGAAAAGCACTAGAGCAGAGACAGGAGCTCCAAGGTACAGTTTCCCCCCTTTTTTTTTCTTCCTCTGAGATTCCCATAAGTCCACAGTGATGCTTCTCTACAAAATTTTTACAAATGGGCTGGCTGGGTCTATATCTAGCCCAAGTCAAAGACGGATTAGCTGAGAACCACGCCTCCACAGCATTATAAACTGGAGAGAGAGCCCTATCATATATAATGAGTTTTGTCTATAGCTATATTGTAATACAAAAATCAAAACACATGCCAAAACAGGACTGCAGACATTAAAAGTCTGACAGAGGCCAGGCCACTAAGCCCGAGGCTCTAAAAGGCTTCCATCAAAGTGCATTCATCAATATTGATACTGACAAGATATCAATTGCCCCACGTACTACACTGCTACTGATTCGGATCAAACTCAGAGGAAACATCATTGGTTTCGGAATCAAGAGGACCTCAGTTCAAGATGGTCTCCTTACTAGCCATGTAAGATACTCTCTGAAATTCAGTTTCTTTATTTTTAAGATAAGGGAGATTGTAAAGGCCTTCTTATCCATTAAATGGATTTTCATGTATTCCAAGTGGCTGAATTGTTATACTAGATGACTTCTAAGGATCTTCCAACTCCATATCTTATGATGCTGAGATTTCATAGCTTAAGCTTCCGAATGTAAATAGAATTACTGCAAATTTTGCCTTGGACTCATTTCATTCAACTAGATGATCTCAAAGATCCTAGGAGCCCAACTTTCTAAATCCATTGACAAGCATCAACAAGATCAAATATACCAACATGGTTTTGATCATGGAAACAATCATGTCTAATAATAATCATAATAGGGGCAGCTAGGTGGAGCAGTGGATAGAGCACCAGCCCTGAATTCAGGAGGATCCAAGTTCAAATCTGGTCTCAGACACTTAACACTTCCTAGCTGTGTGACTCTGGGCAAGTCACTTAACCCCAACCTCAGGAAAAAAAAAAAGAAAAAAAGAAATAATCATAATCATAATAAAGCTTTAAGGCTGGCAAAGTAATTTATATCTATGATTTGAGAGCTATTTTTTCTAGTAAATTTATTTTTAATACACATTGCTTTATGAATCATGTTGGGGAGAAAAATCAGAGCAAAAATAAAAATCATAAGAGAGATTTAAAAAAACAAAGAAAAAGAAGTGAACATAGCATGTGTTGATTTACATTCAGTCTTCTTTGTTCTGTATGGGAGACATTCTTATTCCCGTGTCACAGATAACAAAACTGAGGAAGAGTGACTGGCCCCATATCATACAGCTAGTATCTCAGGCAGGATTTTAACTCAGGCCTTCCTAACTTCAGGTCCAACATTATCCACTTCAGCACCTAATTTTTGTACAAAATACATGTGATCACACCGGTAGAGCCATCCCTACAAAAAGCATAAGCCCAGAGAAAATCACAATCCATGAAGTGTCTCCTCTCTTTCATGTGTCCACACAGATGGCAGGTTGAAATGAACAACAAATAGGAAAAGAAGTCACGCAAGCATATGAGTATATGGTGCATGACACAGTAATAGATGCATTTTGCTTAATTGTTAGGGAAAGGCTACAAGCACGCGTATGCACGGAAGCCTCCCATCTTTTTAGCAATAGGAGACAGCTCTCCTTCTGGCTGGCCTTCTCCTTCCGCACCCTTCTCCAAAGCTGCCTTCCTGAGTCACAACCCAGGACAGCAGTCCTGGAGATAAACCCAGCCCCACAGAGAGTACTGATGGCCACCACCCCACCGCTCTGCTAGGTGGAAAGATTTCCTTCCTCCCTTTTTCCCCAAACCAGACCCCCAGGCTGTTTATCTGGTCTCCGGAAGTAAGGAGCAGCTAAGCCTGGAAGCTGCAACTGAGCAGAGACACCTGGTGCCAGAGTGGACAGAACCCTGCAACAGGGCAGGATGAAGATGCAGAACTCCAAGGAAGGAAGTGCGAGGCTTTGTCAGAGGACAGGCTAAAGACTGAAGTGGGATGGCACAGAGAGGGGAATCCTAGGCCCCCTCTTCCTCTCTGTGGATGACATTTTTCCAAAGCTCTCAATGGAGAGAAGAGCTAGCCAGTACTAAGGTCTAGTCACATGTCACTGACCAACAACAAACCCTTAATCTCAAAGAGCCCACAGCTGCCCAAAGCCACAAATTGAAATTGAAATTGAAAATTGGGGGGAAGGAGAGTTGGGACTTAGTCCTGAAGAAACCCTCCCTCTACTTTAAACCAGGAACACAATCTCATCCTGCTAGACTCCCGTAGCCTCCGTTCCAGATCCTGCCATAAGGTAGTTTTCATTTCAGTACAAATCCTCACTCCATCCATCTTCCTGACGGTCCCAGGTCCCATCCTGCCCACCTTCCCACGTACCCGGGCCAGACTCCTTACCATCCTTCCGGTAGAAAGCAATCTCCACCTTGCGCTCCTCGGCCCCCAGCAGAGCCTGAGCAATCTGGGCAGCAGCCCGGCGCTGGGTTCTAGGGCCATGCAGGAAGTCACAGGTGCAGGGCCGCTGCATCACCTCTGCCCGAGAATAGCCACACAGCTCGCAGAAGCCATCATTGCAGTAGATGACGGCACAGTTTTCCACCCGAGCATTAGCAATGATGAACTTTCGGCCTGAGTTGGGAAAGAAGTACATGAAGGAGTGGAGGGAGGAGTGGGGGGGACGCCTCATCCCTTGAGGAAACCCTTGCCCCCTTCCCAAGACTCATTCTCATAACAGAAACCCTGCCTAGAAAAAAAAAAAAAACTAGAAGAAGTGATAGGGGATAGTAGAAGGAGCACTGAACTTGGGGTCAACTCTGTCGCTCTTCACCTGGGTGGCTGTAAGCAAGTCACCTCCCCTACTGGGACCCTACATTCCCCATCTGTAAAATGAAGGGATGGCTAGGATTAAGGTTCCATCCATCTCTGACATTAGATGATCCATTCTTAAACATTCTGACTTAAGGGGTAAAATTCTCCAATATTTCCTTCTGGAGGGAGAGAAGGAGATATGGGTCATCTAGATGCCTTCTCTAGCAACTTTTAGAAGCAGGAATTCTGGGAGTCTTAGCCTGCTGTAAGCCCCAAAGGGTCCAGTCCTAGCCATCGGACCTCAGGGGCCCCCAGGCCCTGATCACCCATGCCCACAGGTTGGCACCACAGCTCCTCTGGGCGGCAGGCCAATCTCTCCGCCCCCCTCCTGCTCCTTTGCCCGGAGCTGAGGCCAGCCGGGGTGGGTGTTAGCAACGTGTGTCAGCAGCCTCATCAAAGGCATAAACATCAGGCTGGAGATGGCCATGAATGTGTGCCCCTGCACCCCCACCCCATCACACGAGGCCGTGTTTCATCCCCACCCCTCCTTCCCAGATTGCCAGCTTGGGGAGAGGGATGTAAAACAGCCTTCTCCCTTCCACGGCCGCTTTCTGGGTGAGCGGCTCCTGTTTCTTACTACCCACCCCTCACTATTCAAACACCAGCACTTCAGCTCCAAGGGGCATCCCTCTCCCTGGGGATTCCCTCATAGCAAAGGAATCTCTCTCTGGGGATCCCCCAACTCTCCCTCTGTATGTGCTAGGGCCTTCCTACTTAAGGTTCCCACTCAAACAGAGGAACATTGCAAACCATCCCCACTCCATAGCTAACACAACAAAGGAGTCAAATTTGAGGTTGGGGAATGGGTAAAGCTAGAGATTAAAGGGAATATTAAGACCTGAGAGAAACTATGAGGTCATAGGCAGGGGGGAGTAGGGCGGGCATTGAAGTGAGCCTCGGGATTGGATCTCTAGGAGTTACAAGAGCACAAATAATAAAGCTAGTATAGAGCAATGGAAATGAAGGGAGGGAGGGGGTGAGAAGGGCTCTGTCAAGGTCAGGCCGGCCCACAGGGAGCAGGAATATGCATCCTTGGTGTTCATCTAGGGATTGTTGTGAGGGTACTTTTCAAAATCTAGATTTCCCACTATGGAAGGGAAGCTCCTTTGGGCTGGTTCCAGCTACGGACAAGTCACACACACACACACACACACACACACACACACACACACACACACGACACCATCTCCTGTCCCCTCCCCCCATGAAAAGCCAGGCTGGTCAGAGAAAAGGATAGCTTACTATCCCTGGAGGTGCCAGGGAAGACGCTCTCAGGGATAAGTGCTTTTTATAAACAGAGGTTTCCAGCCAAGCTAGTTTTTAATGCTAAGTGTCGACGTAAAGGGCTTTCTCCCTTTCTCCCTCCCTATCCCCTTCCTCCCTCAGCCCATGGGGCTGCTGCAGTGTACCCCCTCTCAACCCTGTCCGTGCCACTCCACCCCATCCCACTTCTAACTGTGGTCCCAGAATGACACTAGAGTTTCTCCCTAGCAGCAAATCCCAAGGTCCTTTTTACATGGCAGAGACCCTAAGGCTTAGGTTCAGAACAGCCCAAGGGAGACTGGTTCCTGGATCTAACAAGGAATCTTCTTCCCTCAAGGTTAAACTGCTCTCCCCTCCAAGGAGCCTATTCCCATAAACTGGAATAACTTTTAGTCATTTCTCCCAGATTGTCCTCATTTTCTCCCCTTCCTCTTTCTTCCTCTCCCCTCAAAGCCAGGATCTACAGTCATTGCAAGGATTTCAATGTTTCCTCTAAGCTATCAAATCCATCCATGGCTCAGCCAAGGCCCAATGGAAAAACAAAATATTGGGAATACCCAGTACCAACTATCTATGGTATAGTAAAATAATAATAATAATAAAATTTTTAAAAATGGGATTCCCCAGAACTGGAAGTAGAATGGAAGTTTTATTCCTTTTCCTAAACGGGAGAATCTCAGATATTTACCTCTACAAACTCTCTCATTCTTTGGGAGTAAAAACTAAAACTCATCGAGGGGATATAACTTTGCCAGCATCACATAACTAGTTTTAGAGTTGTGGTTTATAATGATTTGAGTCTTTTTTTTTTTTTTTTTTTAAGAAAGATTTAAGGCAAGCACACTGGTAGAACTGGAACTAAAACTCTGGTCTCCAGACTTCCGGTCCAGCACCTTTCTCTGCTCTTCTTACAAAAAGGAAAACCCTCCAAACCTGCCCCCGCATTGTCCACCAAAATCCCTTTCCTCCACCCAGAGATCATCCTGTTCCTTTATCTCTGGACAATGCTTCTTTTCCCCTCCCTGCCCCCATCCCTGAAGGACAGACACCCCCGCTGATACAAGCACTCAGTGTGCCTGTCCTGCCCTCCTCGAAGGGTCATGAACAAAGAATGTCATACTCTCCCAGTTGTTCTCACTGTCACAGGTTTTCACATCAATGGTATCAGCAACACATGTGCTCCACACATACACATGAATTTCTGAGTGAAGTCTCTTCTGGTCAGCAAAATTTCCCCTTCCTCACCTCTGCCCTGAAGTTTGGGCTCAAGAAGCAGGAATGGTGTGCATGTTCCAAAGTCAGCTCTAACACCACTATTTCCCTCCTCCCTCTCTCTCTCTGTCTCTCTCTCTGTCTCTCTCTCTGTCTCTCTCTGTCTCTCTATCTGTCTCTCTCACTGTCTCTCATTGTCTCTGTCTCTGTCTGTCTCTGTCTCTCTCTCTGTCTCTCTCTCTCTCTCTCTCTCTCTCTCTCTCTCTCTCTCTCTGTCTCTCTCTCTCTCTCTCTCTCTCTCTCTCTCTCTCTCTCTCTCTCTCTCTCTCTCACACACACACACACACACACACACACACACACAGAGGAATAAACATAGATCACACTCCACCAGGTAGGCACCAAAACCCAGTATCTCACACTATTCCCTCCCAGCCCAGTCTTTCCTAAGTCCCAGTGCTCACATGACAACTGAAGAGCAAGCACCTTAATCCCTTCCAGGGAAGCTGCTATGCCTGACAAACCTAGCATAGTCTGTGAATGGCCCTTGAACCATGACACAAATGTTCTACACATCCAGGGTTCCATACATAGCTTCTGAACACCCTGAACCACGAAACAAATGTTCTACACATTCAAGGTTCCATACATAGCTTCTGCACACCCTGAATGTCTTCACTCAATTTTCTTGGAGCCTCACACTCACCCACATGCAACCCAGGAAAGATCACTAAATACTCTAGGTCATTCTCATTTACCCACTCTCAAGGCTGCTTACACCTTGTACACTTAGTCATAAACCTCTGTAAAATCAGATAATATCTATGATCCCTGAGCACCAGGAGACTCTCTTACACCTGCACACAGATATACATCCTTCACACTAAGGGTTACACATCACACACAGAGAATCTCTCTCTCTCTCTCTCTCTCTCTCTCTCTCTCTCTCTCTCTCTCTCTCTCTCTCTCTCTCTCTCACACACACACACACACACACACACACACACACACACACACACACACACATATCAGGGACCTAGATATACATCCCACAGGTTTAGAATCATCCATAAGACCCCCAGTACTTTAGATCTCTCACATAATCAGACTGCACTGTTACGTTCTCTCACAGCAATTTTAGGGTCACACACACTGTGACCAAGCGGTGAAAGGCACACAACCCCTCCCCCACCCCACCCCATATGCGGCTTTGCACCAAACTTGGCACACACCCAATCCCATCCTCTTGTTCTCCATCCAAAGCCCCCCTCCCAGCTGACACTGGCTTCTGCCCCCATTTTACACGTTTCCTTGCATATTCCCTAAGGTACAGCTCGGGCACGCCCCCCTACATCCCCCATCCACACCAGCACTCCCTTGCACAATCCGGGGCCACCGCCCCCTCCCCCCCCCGCCCAGTCTCTCCTCGCATTCCCAGCCCCATAGCCCCTTGAGCGCGCCCCCACCCTAGCCCGCCCACCCCGCACTCACTCTGGCCCTCAAACTTGCGAATGATGGTGTCCAGGAAGGTGTTCTGCGGCGCGACGTGGCCCCTCCGGACCGGCATCCTGAGCCCATGGGGCGGACCGGGCGGGGCCGGCGCTGCGGCTCCTCGGCCCCCTGCACCCTACCCCACCCCTCGCCGGCCCGGCCCGGCCCCGGACACCAAGCTCCGGACGGCCCGGCCCGGCCCGGGCTCAGGGTTCGGGCGCCCTTCGCCCGAGCCAAGGACGGGCTGGGCGAGGCCGGGTCTCCGAGCGTGTGGCGGGGGCCCAGCCTGGAGCCGCCCGGGCTCCCGAGGCCAACGCGCCCGCACGCACACCTGTCCGCTCCCGGCGCCCGCCCGCCCTCCCGCCGGTCTCGCTCGCCCCGCAGCAGGAGCCCGCCCTGCTTCCGCCGCTCCGGCCGGCCGCGGAGGGCAGCCCAGCTCCCGGCCAGCAACACGGCCAGCTGGCTCCCGCGCTGGAGGCGCCGATGGCTCGAGGCTGCGGCTCCGGCTGCTGCTCCGGACTTGGAGGGGTTAACGCGCTGCGCCCCCCCACACACCCTCGAGCTCCCTCCTCGATCCCCCACCCTCGCCTCTCCTCCCGCCGCACGCCCGCAGCTGCCATTGGCTGAGCCCGGCAGAGCGCTCCCCCCGCCACCTCCCCTCGCCAGCAGCCCCGCTCCCTCCCCTCGCCATACTTAGGAACCCCGGAGACTCAGTGCGCAGGGAAAGGGGGAGGAGACCCGCGAACTGGGAGGACTAGGGGACAGGTGCGAGAGGACCTGCAGGGTCCCGGGGGTGGACTGGGGGTGGGGCGGCCGAGGGGGATGGTGAGAGAACCGGCTTATGGGGGATAGGGACCAGAAGCGGGTCTGTACTTTCTTTCTTTATGGTGCTGAACACACAGTAGGGACTGAATAAATAATACTGATTTGAAGGGCCGGAGGAGAAGGTTAGGGAGAGAATCCAGCGCACAGAAGGAGCCGGGGTCGTTCGAGAACCCGTGGAGGTGAAATTGGCACCAAAATGTCCGGAAATGTCAATGTCTTGAAGAAGGCAAAAAGCCAAAGGATAATGGAACGGGAGCGGGGTTTGAGGGTTGGGGTCTCAAGAGGAGCGGACTGAAGGAATAGATGCCCGGCCCTCCTCTCCTTTCCAAGCCCAAGAGGCACAGAACGGGTACCCTGAGACTGCTGGTCATTGAAGGCCTACTAGACGCAGAGCAGGCATGGGGGGAGCGACCGAGCCAACTGACCGAGATTGCAGCCTAGGGAAATAATAGAAAAGGGGAGAATGGAACTGGTTTAAAGAACGGCGTTCTTTGTGGGCAAGGGGGGGAACACATCTGCCCGGCCCTGACTCCTTCCTGGAAGTAACGGGCGATTGAACCTTACTTCTACATCTTCACCCGTGCCTCAGAGCCCTAGTACTGGCCCAACCCAGAGGGAGAACCCCATCTCTCTCTCTTCCCCTTAAGCCCCTCCCCCTAAGCCAGCCAGCTGGTTCCCTCCAGCTGCAGCTCCCTTATTTAGGCAAGGAGGCAGGGAGGATGCTGAAGGGCAGAATGTCTGCATGCTTAGCTTGTGGTCTGAGTGGGGGGCTGTCATCATGGGAAGGCATGCGGGCTACTACACTGGCTAGAGCAGGGGGCCCTGATGGAGGGCCAGAGAATGGTAAGACTGAAGTGTTGACAGCTGAAGGGAGCTCTGGGGGAGGGGAGGAGAAGCCAGCAGCTGAGGACATCCAGGCCCCCTCCCCTAGAGCTGAGCTTTGAAACCTGTCTGGGATGGATGGGGCCACGTGGGGGACCCGAGGTCTTGCAGCTGTCTCAGGCCTTGGAAAAAGAGAGGGCCAAAGGACAAAGGGAGCCCCAGATCCCAAAATTCCCATCTAGTCACCAGGCAGGCAGCATTGAGAAGAAAGGGGGAGGAGAGAGAAAGGAAGCATGAAGGAGAAAAACCTAGAAAAAAGTAATTATGAGTCCCCTTTTTCCAGATCATCCTTTGGAACTGGATAACTAGTGGTTTAAAAAGACTGAAATGGAACAAAGATGAAAGAGGAAGATCTAGTCAATTAGTGCTTTTTTAAAACTAACTAAATAAATCAAATATCCAAACTGTTGTGTTTACTGCACTGAAAACCAGAATCAATGCAAATGTAGTGCACCTCCTACCCTCAACAAATCTTCCCATTTCAGGTTGCCTTTTTGCCCTTTTGTGACTTCCTGTTCCTTCCTAGGCTACTTCTGATGATTTTTTTAAACTTCATTTCATCCATATGAAGGGAAAAGAGGCTAAGAATATATCCAGCATGTCCTAGTCCCCACATCCCATTAGGGCCAGCCTGAATCTTAAGGCCAAACTCAGAGTGAGCAGGGAAAGGATAGATTGCTGAGCCCAGTTTATTGAAATCCCCTCCATCCCAGCCTGTGGAGAAATTGAGAGAGAAACCACTCCCCCTTGCACTTGAGGGTGGTAATGGAAAGAGAAAAATGCTGCCTCAAGCAAGAGACAAAGATTCTTGAGCCTTGACTAGTTCCTAAGGGACCTGAGGAGATAGAAGAACCAGGCACTAAGGGCAAGATAGAAACCAATTTATATGAGATTCCCTGTCCCCAGCCTGACAATATTGAAAGCATCTCTTCCCCCCAGAAAAGTAAGGCAGAGAAATCCTGCTCTAGTCTCGATCCCTTAGAAATATAGGAACAAAGAAAACTGAGAGTCACAGGGAAATTTTTCTGGCCCCTGCCCCCCAAACCAAGTTAAAAAAAAAAAAAAAAAAAAAACAACCTTGACTTAGAATCGAAGGAGATGAGGGTGGGGAGAGGAGAGGAAGGGCAAAGACAGATGGAAACAGAGGCAGAGGAAAAACTTCCACCATAGCTCCACACACTTTTACTTAGAAGAGCCTGAAAGCCTTTCCAGTTGGCCTCCCCCGCAGACATGGCCTAAGGCCATAGGATAATACCAGCTCTTCCCAAGAGACACCTTCACTGGAACAATCTAACTGACACTAGAGGATAAAAGGAAACAGATGGTTTTTATTGAGACACTTTTCTCCTCCCATTCCTCTACCAACTTTTCATCTTCCCTGATCTCAAGTTGTTATTTTTCAGTCAATTCTGACTCTGCCCATTTTCTTGGCAGAGAAAATGAAGTAGTTTGCCATTTCCTTCTCCAGCTCATTTTACATTTGGGAAAACTGAGGCAAACAGGATAAATTGGCTTTTCCCAGATCATAGCTAGTAAAGTGTCAGAGGCACCTGAACTCAGGAAGAGGATCCTCCCTGATTCCAGGAACAGCACTCTATCCACTGTGCCATCTAGTTTCACAGGTATGAAAAAGGAAAAATATATCTACCAAAGCTTAATTCTAAAAACCAGAAAGGCTATAACAAGAAAGAGATATTTGAATCTCAACATACATATTCTCCCTTCCCTAGTCCCAAGAACCTATCGAATAAATTTTAAAAGGAAGGAGATGTCCCTTCCCCAGTTGCCTCCAAAAGAGATAGATGGGCAGTGAAACCCTATACCCTATCATAATTATAGCAAGAGCTATCTCCCACTCACCAAAAATAAAAAAAAATCTAGAGACTTAGAAAGAAGCTATCCCTTGACACTGCCCTCATCTCAATCTTGACTATCCTGGGAAGTGATGGGGAGAAGAAGGGGGGAAAGGGGTGAGAAACCTTTCCCTTTCCCTGTTCTTGAGAGAACAAGAGAAGAAGCAATTATAATGAAGGCCCCCTTAAAAGAATGAAAACAAGTTACAGTCAAAGAGGATCCCCAGAGACAGTTACAGTCAGAGGGGAAGAACAAGCACATAGACAGGTGGGACTAGGAGAAACAGTTTGCAGGGAAACTCAAAAACCATAAGGGAAGAAGAGATTTCAAAAAATCTCTATCACAAATCCCCTCAAATTGGAGAAGGGATGACACTGTGTCTGAAGGTTGATTCTGTACAATGGATCTTGGAAAAAAAATTAAGATGGAGGTTAAAAGGTGATAGAAAATGCTTGAGTTCTAACAGTGTGACTTCTCTAGATGCCAATCCTCATTTATACGGAGGCCACGAACTCATTTTGCTTATTGCCTTTCTTCAGTTTAATTGCATGCATGCTGCTGCCTTACATATTCCTCATTTCAGAATCAAACCCTCGATCCAGTCCCGCCAGGCTCACCTTTATCACTGCTAGAGAGATTTCCCTAACTTGGTCATAGGACCATATGCTAAGGGATTATAGTTCATCTAATCTAAACCCCTCATTTTACAGAAACTGAAGCCTAGAAAGGTTAAGTGAGTTGCTTCACTTCATACAGATAGCCTTAGACACAAAACCCTAGCTTCCTAATTCATCAATCTGCTCAATTCCCATGGCCTGTGCCCTCACTCCACCTCAACCACAAAGAGGAATGGTCATTGATTCCTTTGTCTCTACTTACATCACAAACCACCTGGTTCATACCATCATCACCTCTTTCCAGAACTATTACAATAGCTGCCTGATTCATCTCCCTGATTCTGATCTGTTCCAACTCTAATCCTTCTCCCACACAGAGCTGCCAAATTGATATTCCTAAAACAGATCCGACTATGTTAATCACCCGTTCAAAAAGGTCCTTCCATAAGAAAAGTTTATTTATGCAAGTTTTTGTTTTTTTTTCCCATGACCGAAGGCTCTTTTGCTAAAATAAGGATGAATCCCTGGATATTGGTGAAGAAAAAGAACATCCCAGTTCTGTTTCACCTGTTTTGTCTTGTTTTTAACCTATCCTGTCCCCATGTAACAATATAGAAAGAATAATGAATGGAGGCAGAAGACTGAATTCAATCGAAATGTTGCATAATTTGGGCAAAGCTCTTCATTTCTTTGACTCAATTTCTTCATTTGGATGGTGCGGACCATAATACATTTTCATAGGTTGTGAGTAAAATACAATGCTATTTAAATGAGAACTGTGGCTATTCTGCCTAGCCTAGTTTTTTTTTGAAACTAAGGATGAGGGACTTCTCTGACCTTTGGAGACAAGTAAAAAAAATTCTTCAAAATGAGACATTCAATAAATATTTACCAAGTCCCTGATGTCCCTTAACCCTATATTAAGCTCTATAGGGGATATAGAAAAAGGAGAGAAGAGAACATAGTCTCTTAACATTCTGGAGCTTACAGTCTAAATTGAGAGATGGTAGATAGATAGATAGATAGATAGATAGATAGATAGATAGATAGATAGAAAGATAGATAGAAGAATAGATAGACAAACCTGAATATATATGGAACAGTTACAGGATAATTAAATCATAAGCTATATAGTAACTCTGATTATAAATACAGTGAGAATTCAAACAATGGAAAGAGAGAATGTCTTATTATGATTAGAGAAGTTAAGGAAGTCTTTATGGAAGAAATGGACCATTAAAGATAAGTACAATTTTCAAAGAGGAGGAAGGAAATCATTGGTGGTATAGAAACAGCTTGAACTAAGGCAGGGTGGCAGTAATAATCTCCTCCTCTATCCAGAGCAAGGTCCTAATTATCAAGCCAATGAGGCTTGGGAAGAAATTGTGAAACCTTCATTAGTTCCCTGAAACCTTGGAATCCTTTTCCATCTGGCTTAGAGACTGGAATTGGCCTCTTTGGGGTCCTCAATAGAAGATATATATATATATATGAGGGTCCAAAGCCATAAAAAATTAAACCAGAAAGTTAACTAACCACAAGGAAGTGGGGCAAGGCAAGGTCAGAAAGGGCAGGAAGGGGTACCAAGGCTGAAGATTCCAGATTTGCTCAGTTTGCTGCCTCTGTCCAAGGTTCTGAACACCCCCTTCATGCCAAGTTGGTCAAGAAGCAAAGGGAAGACATCCCAGGCCAGAAGAATCAGAGTCTTCACTAGTACAGCGTAAACTAGGAAAACCACACAAGGCCCAACTTATGAAGAGGGAAATTCTGCTTTCTGGAACTGGGCAAATTATTCATTGAGGTTGAGGCAAAAAAAAAAAAAAAAAAAGGAGGTAGCTCTAGTAGCAGGTGCTTAAAAAAATGACCAAAGTTACATACATATATGTGTGTGCATTTCTAATTTCCAGACAATGTTCTATTGATTACAACAAATCAGGGACCCAAGGTTTGAACATACACTGAATGAAATGAAAAGAGAGTTAGAGTTCAGTAGAACCAGAAACATAGGACCCAACTGCACAAAGAATTTGAAGATTAGATGCTAGGGGTCCAACCTGGCTATTAGTCCCCAAAATTTATAGTTACTCCAGCCATTGTTCCTGCTTGAAGACTGAGATTTAAAGATGAAACTTTAGCTAAGACTTACAATGACAAAGACAAGAGCACAAAAGTGATCATATGCCCCATGACTCAGTGACATCTTGGGTTCTCCATCACCAGTGATCAGGATAAAGAGCTCCCAGGCCTCTTATTGCTGCCTCCATGAATTCATTAAGTAACCAATGAATCTATCAAGCAAAGTGCTGTGCATGATGTGGGAATCACAAGGAAGTATAGGGCACAGTTTCCTTAAGGAACTCACAATTACACACTCAACAACTCTATGAGGGAGAATTTGGAAATATAATATTTTAATAAATAATAAATTAGATAATAGAAATAGATATTAGAAATAGAAATAGGTAAGGAAACTCAGAAAAATCACTGGATCCTAGATTTAGAGCTGGAAGAGTACTCTGAGGCTTTTAGTCCAATCCTCATCCCCATTTTACCAATGAGGAATCTGAAATGCACAAACCTAGTAAGTGACAGCATTGATATTCAAGCCTATGACAAGTTATAGTTGAGAAGGACCTCAAAGTCATTTAGTCCAGCTTTCCTTTCTACTGTGACCTCTAACTTCAAAATCAGTGGGGGACCACTGCTCCCTTCTCTATCAACCACATAAAAGCGGGCACAGAACAGTAGAAGATTCAAGTGTCAAATGAGTAGAAGACCCCAAATGCCATGAAATCAAAGGAAATAAAATCACTTTAAAAATCAAGTGCTCTTTCTATCCCAAAGAGATACTAAAGAAGGGAAAGGGACCTGTATGTGCAAGAATGTTTGTGGCACCCTCTTTGTAGTGGCCAGAAACTGAAAACTGAGTGGATGCCCATCAATTGGAGAATAGCTGAATAAATTATGATATATGAATATAATGGAATACTATTGTTCTGTAAGAAATGACCAACAGGATGATTTCAGAAAGGCCTGGAAAGACTTACATGAACTGATACTGAGTGAAATGAGCAAGACCAGGAGATCATTATGTACTTCAACAATGATTATATATATATAATGATCAGTTCTGATGGACGAGGCCCTCTTCAACAATGAGATGAACCAAATCAGTTACAATAGAGCAGTAATGAACTGAACCAGCTACACCCAGCGAAAGAACTCTGGGAGATGAATATGAACCACTACATAGAATTCCCAATCCCTCTATTTTTGTCCTCCTACATTTCTGATTTCCTTCACAGGCTAATTGTATGGTATTTCAAAGTCCGATTCTTTTTGTACAGCAAAATAACTGTTTGGACATGTATACATATATTGTATTTAACTTATACTTTAACATATTGTATTGATCAACCTGCCATCTGGGGGAAGGGGGGGGAAGGAGAGGAAAAGTTGGAACAAAAGGTTTTGCAATTGTCAATGCTGAAAAATTACCTATGCATATATCTTGTAAATATAAAGCTATAATAAAAAAAGAAAAGAACCATGAAAATAAAGTGATTAAAATGTCTATAATTTTGATTTAAAGATTCCACTCGCAAGTATATTATTGACAAATAGCCTTCATAGTCATCAAAAAAAAATTTAAAGAAAAATAAAAATCGAGTGTTCTGAGATCATAAAATCATAGATTTTATGGAAGAGTTCTAAAAAGCCACCCAGTCCAACCCAATTTACATATGAGGAAACTAAGGTTTAGTGATTTTCATTGAACTACATAGCTAGTTTAAATCAGGAAGGCTAACTCTTCCTAATTCCAAGTTCCAGCTCTTTATTCACTATTCCACAGTGTCTAAGGCTTCAGAGAGGAAGAGGAAAGGCTTGAGCAGAACCCTGAAGAATAAGTATGGCTTCTTCTCAGGACTGAAGCCCAACAATGAGCCTTCTTATATGGGAGCTGGTGGAAATTATAGAATGATAATAATATAACTGATACATTAATTATAAAATAATAACCAACATTTATTTGAATCCTTAGAGTTTTCAACATGCTCTCTAACTTTATGAGGTGGGGGTACATGATTATCCCTATTTTGCACATGAAGAAACTGAGGCAGACAGAGGTTAAGTGACACATGTAGTAAGTGTCTAAGGCAGTGGTCCTCAAACTTTTTAAATAGGGGCCAGGGACAGTTCACTGTCCCTCAGACTGTGGGAGGGCCGGACTACAGTAAAAACAAAAGCTCACACTCTGTCTCTGCCCCTCAGCCCATTTGCCATAACCTGGAGGACTGCATCTGGCCTGTGGGCCATAGTTTGAGAACCCCTGGCTCTAAGGTATGATTTGAATTTTTTCTTCCTTATTCTAAGTTTAATATTCTGTCTATATAGGACATATATATGCCATATAGGGACTCCAATATCCGCAGCACATATATTCTGTATCCCTAAACCAGGACTCCTGTAATACCTGCTCCATTCTCTACCCCACCCCCAACCCAAACACTAGTCTGTAGAGATAGGGAAATAAGCTTGTACAATTCAGACAGCACCTGACGGGATCTGACCACAATTCTCACCATCACTGATTTTCCCAATTCTATAATATGCACGAAGAGGACACAGACCTCCATGGACACCAACTATCCATCAAAATGATGAGCCGAAGGAAAGAGACCCAATCTCCCTCCCCACCAGCACCACTGCCTCCCAGGCTTAACCTAATCTCTCTCCTGCACACACAGCCCTGCCCCTCCCCAAATTCTCTTTTTGTCATAACAAAGCCTAGCCTGCTTTCCCCAGGAGCCATCATTCACCAGCTCACTTCTTAGTCTCCAGCATCCTTAAATGCCCTGGAGGAAAGCGTAGAGCTTTAGCTGCTCCTTGCATCACAGGACTGATTCAAGAGGAGCCTTTCCTGTCCTGCACAGAGCACTGCCCACACTCCCTTCTGCCTTTGAGCACCACAATATCATAATGCCCATAAAAACTGTGCTCTGGATTTATAGTCCAAGTCTGGGAGCCAAGTCCGAATCCTGTTTCTGCTGCTGAGAGGTTGTGAGCAAGCCATTAAACCTCCTTAGGCCACAGGTTTGTAAAATGACTATGTTAAAAGAGATGGTCTCTAAGGCCTCTTCCGACTCTAGAGAACAGGACTTTTTTTGCAGACTTATTTCCTGCAGTGACTGGTGTTGGCCCAGAGTCATTGAAGATCCAGGCAGAAGTCCAGGAGGGCCAATGGGAAAGCCTGGGACATCACTGTTAATTCCACACATTTACTGAGCCCTGTTTGTGGCACTGTGCTAAGTGCTGGGGAAACAGGAATACAGATGTGGTTCCTGCCTTCAAGGGACTTACAGTCTAGGTGAAGAAATACATCATGAAAAGGCAAAAATACAATGCAAGCATGGGGAGATGCTTTAGAGGCTAAAGCCTCCATTGCCATGTGTTCTCACCCAGAAATAGGGAAGGCTCTGTTTCACAATGCCCTAACCCAAGCCACCCACTTTCCTCCCATGGAAGCCCCTGGGACGTGGGGAAAGGGGCTGTTCCCTGGCTAATCGCCCAGTGATGGTTGCTAAGGAGCTTCCCTGCCCGGCCACACTCAGTGCTCCCCAGAGGCCCCAGCACCACGGCAACCACACCCGGAAACTGGGCCAACCTGCGGGAGCGAATGGGAGAGGGTGGGAAGTGGGAAGGGCCGAGACAGGGTGTGGACAGGTAAAGTAGGAAAGGGTTTTCTCTAGCCTCTGAGTCTAAAACCAACCTGACCTGGGCATAGAAACAGCCGCAACAAAATATTCAGGTGGACATCACAGTATTTACAGTTGGAAGGAAGAGGTCATCTCAGCTTAATGTCTCTATTTTATGGACGAGGAAACGAAAGGGAAAGGATTTGCCTGCTATAGTCACACAGGTAGTCAGTGAGGGGAATTCAGATCCAAGTCCTAAATTCCATAATTAATGTTGTTCTCACTCTGCGGCACAGCAGACCTATCATTAGAGAGGCACTTGGTAGGATACCTGGAACGTGATTTGACCTGCCACGTGAAAATTTCATACTATAGGAGGGAGAAGCAGTTCCGCAGACTAGAAAACAATTTGGCTCCAGAGCCTCTGTGTCCCTGCGTCATGGTGAAGTGGTGGGCTCGAAGCCCTCTGTTCAGATGTTACCTCAGGCACTTCCTGGCTTCCAGGCCCTGCGGAAGCCCCCAGTCCCAGCTGCCTCCCTCTTCCTGCAGGCTCCTGCCCTAGGATCTGGGACTCGAAAGCTTCTCAGAAGCAGAATCCCCTGTTAGAGAGTCGCTAGATGAGAGGCCCCCAGATGGGCCAACAGGTTCGGCCTCTAGCAAAAGGGTCACTGCTAGGCTCCGGAAAGGCATTTGGCTGTGCCCCCCGCTTGGCCGGGTCCCCCTTGACGTCATTGTCTCCAGTTTGGGGAGAAAACTCTCTAGCCTTCTACTGCCCCCTTGTGGATTTCCTAAGAAGGGCCTGAGCTAGTCTGGGCTTTCCCCATGCTATCCCAGAACTCAGACCCTTTTCTGGTCAGCAAGGCTCACAATCCGCCTCCCTTCCTCCTGCACCTTTCCCATACCTTGCCTCCAATTCCCATCTCCCCTCCCCCCCCCCTTTCTGGGAGTTTAACAAACCCACTCCATCCTCACCAAGGGAAGAAGGGGGACCCGCTCCGACCAAGGGTACCTCCAGCTAGAGGAAGGCCTCCTCCTCCTTCCCCACCCCACAGTTCCCTGCTTCCCTTCCCTCCTTTCCCCTCAGCTGGCCACCCCGCCCGCCTGCGCCGCTGCAGCAGGAAGGAAACCGCTCATAGACGGGAGGGTGGGGCACTTCCAGCTCACACTGAACAGCCCCGGCCGGGCCTGCGAGGCTCCGAGTCCTCCACTTCATCCCATCCCCACCCCTCCCCCAGGGGACCGAGACCCAGGGCACCTCTAGGGCCCAGTCATCCCTGGGCCTCATCCCCTCCCCATCCCTTCCACAGTTTCGGGAACCAAGAAGGGAAGAACCGTAAAAGACAGGAAGAGGGTGGGCAGGGCAGGGTCCAGACAAGGAATGGGAAATAAGTCACAGGATTTCAAACCTGAAGGAAATATGTATACACACATATGTATGTATATATATATACACAATATATATACACACATTTACTGTACACATACACAAGCATAAATATATGTAGACACACATATACTGTATGCACACACATTATGTACATACATAAATTGTATACATATATGCATATATATTGTACACACAAACCCATAAACGGTATACACACATATATGTACACACATACAGTATATATATATATATCACACCCGCACATAACCTGCTTATACACATACACATATATCCCCGTATCTATATAATTTAGTCTAATCCCTTCACTTACCAGATGAGAAAACCGAGGAGCAGAGAAATAAAGAGATTTTGTCAGGGTCACAAAGGGAATAAACAACAGGGTTTGGATTCCTCGGATCCTCTGATACCGAATTAAGTGATCAAGTTGACGCCTCTCCCTCTAAATCTTTGATTCAATGACATCCACCTTCTTGTCGTTCTTCTGACAAGATAACAGATCTCTCGACTCTGGATATTTTCAATGGCTTCCTTATCTTTTCTGAATCCCATCTTCTACAAGAAGGCTTTCCCAGTCCTTCCCAATTTTAGTGCCTTCTCTGGGTTAATTGTTTCTCTTTATCCTAGATGTGATAAATCACGTGTATGGTAAATAGGATCACACACACATACACATATAACTTGTTTGTACATTTGTTTGCATGTTGTCTTCTTCATCGGATTATGAGCTTCCCCAAAGTACATAACTATCTGCATTTTTTAATAAAGTTTTTTTTTTTATTTTCAAAACATATGCATAATTATTAACATTCACCCTTGCAAAACCTTATATTCCAGATCTTTCCCTTCCTTCCCCCATCCTCTCCCCTAGGTGGCAAGTAATCCAATATGTGTTAAATATGTGCAATTCTTCTATACATATTTCCACAATTATCATGAGTAGCTATCTTTGTATCCCTAAAATTTAACACAATGCCTGGCACATAATTAGTTCTTACTACCCCCAGACTATCCCTGAGGCCCTCCAACTGGCTTCCTTCATTGAATGAGATCACTGCTTTTAAAAGAATTTAAAGACTCAGAATTAGAGACCTAGAAGGGCCTTTATTTTAAAGATCAGTAAACTAAGACTTAGAAGGGTCTAGGTTTTGCAGATGTACATTTTGAACACAGGTCATCAAAATCCAAATACAATGCTTTTTCCACTAAGCCATATTTCCTGTATGAATAGAAGTTACTCATTCATCCCACATAGATCTGAATAAACTGTGATCGAAGATAAGGGATGAATGACCTCAGAGAAAAGAGAGTACTCCAACCTCTTAATGGTATTTAGAAAGCCTGGACAATTCTGACTCTCAATAGCTGTGATTCCATAATTATTGCTTAATTTCTTGGAGTCTGGAGAGTTTATTGGTCTTTAAAGATTTTTTTAAAATTCAAATAACTTCAAGAGAAGTCACACCTTCAACCCATTATCAACTAACACTTTAATTACCATTTAACACCTTTGCTGGGATTTGTTGGCAGCCCAGTAAGTATAAGAATTGAATGCAAGTTGAAGTGTTGGGTCAGAGGCCCTGAAGTAGAGTAGAGTACTTTGGGAGAAAGGAAAAGGTCCCTACTCTGGGATGGGGAGTGAAAGGGAGGAAAGGGAAGAGAGAGTCAAAAGATTTCTTAGTTTTCTTCAGACCACTTGACTCAATTTGGGATTACAGGAAAACTAGGATAAGAGATAAGGAAGAAAGCTAAATTGCAATAGGTTTCATCTCCCTGATTTTTTCTCTCTGGCTTTTTTTTTTTTTTTAATCTTTTTCAACCTCTTGGTATACTCTGTTCCTGAAGCATTCCCAAAGTTATCAATGTCCCTAAAAGTCAAAGGCAAATTCTAAATCTAAAGGTACTCTCTTTTCCTCTTTGCCAAACATACCCCTTTCAACCTCTATCTAAAAGAAAATCCATTATTCTCCAAGAATTCTTAGCCCTATAGTCCGAGACGTCAACATTCCAAAATCATCCCCACAATTTAGACCTACAATTAGCATCCATTGAATGTCTACTATATTTAAGACACTAAACTATATTCAAGATAATTTGTATTTGTCAGATATAAAGTAATACAATATTTTTACAGCCGTTCCAGGAATTTATCATCTAATTAGGGCACGACACATAAAAATGAAATAAAATACAAGATAGCAATAAAACAGATGACAAATAATAAATATGGGGAGCATATGACAAAGATGAGTAAGAGATAAACCTGGAAAATAAAGTTGTCCTTATTTATTGATTGATAAAAGAAAATTGGGACCAGATTATGGAAGTCCTTGAAAGTCATATTAAAGAGTTTGGACTTGATTTTATAGGTATAGAGAGGTATTGAAGGTTTTTAAATCTGAAAACAATGTTCATAATGGACTAGAGAGACTAACACTATCTTAACAATCCACTTATGAACATATATTGATATGTTCTTAAAACAATGATTTTTATATAATATTATCATATATATGTATGTGTATAGTTTAATCTTTAATAACCGGAGTACTTGAGGAATAAGATAGTCTTAGAAATTTAATATTGTAGGTGTGATAGAAGAATTCATCTCTGTGTACTTTTGGAAGGTACACAAAAAGAATACAAATGGAGGAGTACACCTGAGGGGAAAAATAACAGTGGGGGAGAACCCTCTAAATGTTACATAAGTATATTGACCAAGTTCTTTCCTGAAAAAAAAGGGTGAGAAAATGTACCTCTTTGCAGAAGTGGGAAACAACAGATGGGGAAAATCACATCCTCAGTTGATAGATTGATTAGGTTTCTCTCCCCCCCTCCCCCTCATCTCCTTCTGACTCTGTCTCTGTCTGTCTGTGTGTGTTATAATGAGTGACTCTCTTGCAAAGGGAAATATAAAAATAATAATAAAAAGTATGAGGCTGATTAGTTTTCCTTTGCATTTCTAATTACCTTACTATGTATTATTTTCAAATGTATATATTCTCTTTCCCTTTGTAAGTAAATCCTGGAAAACCCATTTTCACTTGGAGTCAGTAAAATGCAATAAACAGAGTTAAGGAGAGAAAGGGGAAGTTGATGCCATACTCAGATATTTTATGGCAACATCAAGAGAAGAGAGAAGTAATTAGAGATTCTCTTGGGCATAAGCAAGAACATTTCTTTGCAAGGGAAAAGGGAATATCAATTCAAAAGCAATACACCTGGGTAAGTTAATTAGAAGAGAGACAACATGAGATAATGGAAAAAGTCCTGGCTCTGCCATTTAGTAACTATGTGATCTTGGGCAAATCTTGATCTCAGTTTTCTCATGTTTAAAATGAATGAGGTTAAACTGGGTAACCTCTGATCTCCATTTAATGTTCCATATATCTGTAAGTGCCCATAAAAGACTATATCCTCCTGATCAACTGTGATGGACTTGACTCTTTTCAACTATGTGCTATTTCAGGCCAATTCCAATAGACTTGTGATGGAGAGATCCTTCTACATCTATATCCTACTGTGGGGACTGAATGTGGATCACACGATAGTATTTTCACCTTTGTTGTTGTTGTTTGTTTGCTGGGGGGGGGGTTCTCTCATATTTTTTTCCTTTTTGATCTGATTTTTCTCGTGCAGCATGGTAAATGTGGAAATATGTCTCTAAAAGTTGTATATATTTAATCTATTGGATTATTTGCTGTCTAAGGAAGGTGGGGAGGGAGGGAGAAAAATGTGGAACACAAGATTTTGCAAGGGTGAACTATCTTTGCATGTATTTTGAAAAATAAAAAGTTACTATAAAAAAAAAAACATTCCGTAAAGGCCTCATTTCTAAAATATACAGAGAACTGACTCTAATTTATAAGAAATCAAACCATTCTCCAATTGATAAATGGACAAAGGATATGGACAGATAATTCTCAGATGATGAAATTAAAACTATTTCCACTCATATGAAAGAGTATTCCAAATCACTACTGATCAGAGAAATGCAAATTAAGACAACTCTGAGATACCACTACATACCTGTCAGATTGGCTAAGATGACAGGAACAAATAATGATGAATGTTGGAGGGGCTGTGGGAAAACTGGGACACTGATGCATTGTTGGTGGAGTTGTGAAAGAATACAACCATTCTGGAGAGCAATCTGGAATTAGCCCCAAAAGTTATCAAACTGTGCATACCCTTTGATCAAGCAGTGCTACTACTGGGCTTATATCCGAAGGGAAAGGGACCTGTATGTACCAAAATGTTTGTGGCAAGCCTTATTTGTAGTGGCTAGACACTGGAAAAGGAATGGATGCCCATCAATTGGAGAATGGTTAGGCAAATTATGGTATATGAATTTTATGGAATATTATTGTTCTATAAGAAATGACCAGCAGGAGGAATACAGAGAGGCTTGCTTGGAGAGACTTACATCAACTGATGCTGAGTGAATTGAGCAGGACCAGGAGATTGTTCAACAACAATACTGTATGAAGATCTTCTGATTGAAGTGGATATCTTCAACATAGAGAAGATCTAATTCAGTTCCAATTGATCAATGATGGACAGAAACAACTACACCCAGAGAAGGAACACTGGGAAATGAGTGTAAACTGTTTGCGCTATTGCCTTTCTACCCAGGAAATCCAATTCTTACCGAGCAACAAGAAATTTGGATTTACACACATATATTGTATCTAGGTTATACTGTAACACATTTAATAGGTATGGGATTGCCTGTCATCTAGGGGAGGGAGTAGAGGAAGGGAGGGGAAAATTTGTAAAAGTGAATACAAGGGATAATGTTGTAAAAAAAAAAAAAAATACCCATGCATATGTACTGTCAAAAAAATTATAATTATAAAATTAATAAAAAACCCATCCTGTTTAGATTGACAAAGTAGGAGTCCACTCCAAAGCATTTGCCCACATGAGCCCCAACAAAAAGAATATCTTTCCATTACAGAGTAGCCCTTCTCAAACTATATCCCAAAGAAAGGAAACTCTTTTTCACTCATCTGTTCTATGATCACAAGCTCACTCTTAAGGAAACAAAAAGTCTCCTCAATATAAGGTGGACTATTTGGACATTCAATTTATGCATTCCTACTTCAATTAACTAATCAAGTATTTCTTCTTTCTCCCTCCAGAGCTAAGGGATAAGGGAGTAAAAATCCAGAAAGATCATTCCTCTACCACTAAAGTCCTCCACATCACCAAGAAACCAAAACAAATGTCCTGACACCTAGTTTATCCCCAAAGTCAGTTCACTAAAGATATTATTATCTTTATTGCTTTATTGCAGCCTTATTGTTGCATAGTCCAGTGGCTGTGGTGCAATGAATGACTCATTGATGGCCAAAACTCCTACACCATCGTGGTTCAGAACATCAACAGTCTTAGAAAGGGACTGCAACGGAAGGTGGGGAAAGTGTGGGCATGAGTGTGGACTGAATCCCGAACAAATCTCTGTTGTGCTTTGTTCTTTAAAGAAAATATACAACCCATACAAGCTCCTTTTCTTGGCAACAGCTTATCTGTCTTAAAGGCAGAATGTCACACAACATCCTGGTAAAATCTTGGCCACAGCAGAGTGGACAAAATGCACTTCCCTCCCTTCATTGCAGAGGTGGGGTACTAAGGGTTTGGAATACTGAATATACTGTCAAGCACAACTCGTTTCTTCACAAAGGATTCTTCTATAAAATGTTGGGGAAGGAAGAGAATGAATACCCTTCCAGCTCTGGACCTATAATCCTATGCTTTGTCTGGTTTTGCCAAAATGCTTTTTTCTTTCTTTTTCATTCTTTCTCAAAAGAGATGGCTTGGGGGGTGGGGGAGGGAGAGCGATATTCAAAAATGAAGGCAACATCCCTATTACAATTGTGTAAACAAGTATAATGATTTACACCAGGACTGTAAACCTGGTCTGACTAGTGAAGAGGTTCTTTGTATATGTTATTAATTCTACATCTATGTCCTGGGTCCCTCCTGAAAATAGGGGCTTTTTTAAGGGAACAGATCAAGAGCAATCTGGTCACACTTGAAAGATGAATAGATGAATTGATAATGATCTCTGACCATTGAAAAAGTGAGATCAAAATTCCTTTCTATCCTTTACTTTTTTCTTTTTTCTTTTTTTGGGGGTAATTAGGCTTTAGTTTCTTACCCAGACACTATGAAGCTAGTGTCTCATTTCAGATTTGAGCTCAGGTCCTCCTGCCTCCAGAACCCATGCTCTATGCCCATCTAGCTTCCCCTCCTCTACCTTTCAATATCCAGGCTGAACTTTGAGCTTTTAATCCTAATCCATTTATTTTTATCATACTCCTACATGTTTTCCCCACCTACTTAGTCTGGCATTGGCTAGGCCCCATTCCTAGCTCATTTCCAATCTTAATTGCATCATTCTTCCTTTCCTTTCTTAGAGATAGCATGGTGTGGTAGAATTTCTGGTCAGAAGTCTTGGCTCTGCCCTTTTTAGATATGTCACAAAATGTCCTGGGATCTCATTTTTCTCACCTATAAAATATGAATAATAAAAATAACATGTATATCATACTTCAAAGTTTTCAAAGCCCTTTCCATATATTATCTCATTTGATCCTCAAAATAATCCTAGTAGGGTGGTAATTATTCCCATAGAAGTTAAGTGACTGCCCAGGATCACCCAACTACTAAGACTTTGAGACAGAATACAAAATCCGATCTTCCTAACTTCAGGTACAATATTCTATCCACTCTGCCACTTGGCTACATGTTTAATTAGTATGAAAGGAATTCAGTGCCCTCTAAATCTTAGGGTCCTATATTATTCTGAATTGCTCTCCAAACACATTTCCCTCCATCTTCTTAACATCAATCGGAACTGTCCAACTTATTACTGTTCCCTCCAGTTTTAATGCTCCAGATCAACCGTTGCCCTTCAAGTTGAGAAAGAGAAGAGGGTGGGAGGGAGAGGGAGAGGGAGAGAGAAAGCGAAAAAGGGAGGGAGGAGAGAGAGAAGGAGGAAAGAAAGAAAGAAAGAAAGAAAGAAAGAAAGAAAGAAAGAAAGAAAGAAAGAAAGAAAGAGAGAGAGAGAGAGAGAGAGAGAGAGAGAGAGAGAGAGAGAGAGAGAGAGAGAGAGAGAGAGAGAGAGAGAGGGAGGGAGGGAGGGAGGGAGGGAGGGAGGGAGGGAGGGAGGGAGGGAGGGAGGGAGGGAAGGAAGGAAGGAAGGAAGGAAGGAAGGAAGGAAGGAAGGAAGGAAGGAAGGAAGGAAGGAAGGAAGGAAGGAAGGAAGGAAGGAAGGAAGAAAAAGAAAGTCACTTTTTAGTTTTAGTTTTAGTCACTAAAACTTTTTTTAATGTACAAAAGAGAATTTTTTTAAAAGTCCAAAGGAAATATAGACAAGCAGGACAGCTTTGAAAGCTACAAGTTTAAATTGTTCAAGTTCTCCTGGAAAGAGTTTTGGAACTGTTCCCCAAACATTACTCAACTTTGTATTCCCTTTGACCCAGAAATGCGCCTGCTAGGCCTATGCTCACAAGAGGTCAAAGAAAGAGGAAATATTTGTAGAACGCTAGCCACCTCGTGACAGAGAGGTGATGCACTCAGGGTGCAGAAGGAGACACATTTTTGGACCTGACCAAATGAAAATTCGTGTTGTTAGACAATACATAATTGTTACAAGGATTGCATTTTTTTTTCTTTTTTTTAAGGAGAGAGGAAAAGGGAGGTGAAAAGGAGAAAAAAAATAGATTTTTGTTAATTGAACAAAATAAATTAAAATTTTATAAAGAAAGTTATGTCTAATTCATTATATATTTAAAAGGAAGAACAAACTATATTCAATATGAAAAATATAGTTTCATTTACAAATATTTTTATTTTACCTTGTATATGGGAATGCTCATTTTATTTGGTGTTTATTATGTTCAGAATAAAAAACAAATAAGAATTTTGAAAGTTAATGTCCTCTTAAATTCACCAAGTTTACCCTATCATTCTTTCTTTACATTGACCTCCACTAATTTTCAACAATGTATCCAATAAAGATGTTTCAGTTCCCCCCTCTGCTTGTCTTTCCCATCCCAGACTAAAATCTTTTCCCACACATCTCTCTCTCTCTCTGTGTCTCTCTCTCTGTCTCTCTTTCTCTCTCTCTCTTTCTCTCTCTCTCTCTCTCTGTGTCTCTCTCTCTGTCTCTCTTTCTCTCTCTCTCTTTCTCTCTCTGTTTCTCTCTGTGTCTCTCTTTCTCTCTCTCTCTCTCTCTCTCTCTCTCTCTGTGTCTCTCTTTCTCTCTCTCTCTCTCTCTCTCTCTCTCTCTCTCTCTCTCTCTCTCTCTCTCTCTCTCTCTCTCTCTCTCTCTCTCTCTCTCTTTCTCATTCTCTCTCTCACTTCCTCCTTCCTTCTGTCATCCATCTCTCTATCTCTGAAGCCAAATGTTCAGAGAAAAAGGTAGACTCTGTCCCCTGAAGCTTCCTTGCTCAAGGACTAAGATTCCTCCAGAACTACGAGTCCTTACATGCTATGTCACCTGGGAAGCATCAAGATAACTTAAATGGACAACTAGGTATTCTGGGGATTGTAGTCTAGCCACATCATCCTGTGCCCATGCTATCAAAGGGATTTTAGGTCTTCCCAGATGGACAATTTCCATCTCATTCTACTATCGTCCCTATCTGCGGACTTTCTGCTCCCTTGAGACCACATGCACCAGAGGCTGATGGGGTGGTGGGGCTAAGGAAGCTTCCTGCTTCTTTGTGTCCCCACCTTGATTCATAGGAGGTGGGAAGGGGGGAGTGCCAGGAAATTGGGTCTGGGAAGGGAAGGTGGGGTTTCCCTGAACCTAAGTCAAGGGGCAGCACCTTTGAATGATTCTAGGGCCCCAGATTGAGCTTCCATATTGCTCCTGAAGCCCCTAAATAATAAATTTGAGCAACAGTCAAGATGATCCCAGATCTCAAGTCCCTTCCATCAGCTTCATACTGTTTTTACTTGCTACTAACTCTTAAGCTTAGACTAACATATTTGATCCTCTGTTTAATCAGAGCTGGAAAAAAAGAGGTACGTCAAAGGGGTGAACCAAGCCCATAGCTCTGGAGTCCAGTTGGCCATATTGCTCAAGCATTCTGCGTCTCATTTTTTATCATCCATAAATGAGAGTGTGGGATAAGATTATCTTCAAGTTTCCTCCTGAATTTTTCAATCCTATGTTCCTAAGCTTATGTCATGGCTTGATTTCCAAGTTCAAAGCCAGGAACCTGATTATCTGATTCCTATTGCGGAACTGCATTTATCTTTAAGGACCTGGATCCTAACTCTGATCCACCATTCTGCTGGGCACCCTCTCCCCCGCCCCAGCACCCTATCCCTATGCTTGTTCCAGTTCCCAAGGTCAGGACACCTGGGTTCCCACTTATCAGCCAGCAAGGCTAACAGGCTCCAAACGGAACCTCGGTGTCCGGGTCCCCCACCCCTCTCGGAGGGTGTGGGGCCTGTGGCCTTTACTGCCTCCCAGCTGAGCTGTTCCTGTCCCATTGTGTGTGGGGGCGGGGGTGGGGCCCAGGGCCTAGCTGCCAACCCCCGGTTCCCCCCAGGCCAGTCCCCTCCCCGCCGGCCCCCTCCCTTCTCTGTTTCCTAAGGAAAAGGCCTGTCCTTAGCTCAGAGCTGCCTAGTCTCCGAACAGCCAACATGGGCAATTTGAAGAGTGTGGGTCAGGAGCCGGGACCACCCTGCGGACTGGGGCTGGGACTGGGGCTGGGACTGTGCAGCAAACAGAGTGGGACGCCAGGACCTGAGAACGGGGGTCCAGCCGTGGCTGACGTCAGGTGAGGGCCATATGCAGTATGGTGTGGGAGAGCTGCAGGAGGGTTACAGGGGACCACTGTTGGGCTGAGGGTGCTGGAAATTTGGAAGTTATCGTGGCAGGGACACAGCCAGGACTCATAGACCAAGGAGATTAATATGCTCATGGAAAGGAAGACCAGGAAAACTAGAAAACGGGTTAGGGAAAGAATAAGCATTTTATAATATCCAAAGGGATGAATATTACAAAAAGAGAGTAGCCAGCCCTGAGGAGAGATTAGGAAGTCATCAGAGAGGGCTCAGCAAGAGTCTAGGGATTTCCAAAATCTGGTGAGGAGAAAGAGGAAAAGTAGGAGAGCCAGAGTAGAGATGGTTAATTGGGGGGAGGGCTTGGGGCACTGATGCACTCCTCCCTTCTACCATCCCCATCAGCAACAAGCCTCTGTCCTCCTCCCCAGAAAACAGGCGTGACAATTATTTTCTCTAGAGTCCTCCTAAGGAGATCATTCTGGGGTAAGAAACACTGATTTGACCACAGACTTCCAGACTCAATCTCTAATCTAAGGATCCTTAACCATTTTTGTTGCATGAGGTTTTTTTTAACAGTCTGATGAAACCTATAGAACTCATCTCAAAATAACATTTTTAATTGATTGAAGGAAATGCTCAATTTTATCCTGAAGTTAGTGAAAATAAATATATTTTTTTTTCTGATCCGAATTCAGACTCACTTGAAATTCATCCTCAGACCCCAGATTAAGAACCCCTACTCTAGTCCTATCTATATTAGCAGCCCGTAATTCCATCCTAGGAAATAAATCAGTGCTAGTAAGGGGGAAGGGAGGGAAAAAGATTTCATGGGGGGGGGGGAAGCAACCAAGAGAAGGCTCCCAGGCGACAGCATATGCCCAAGGAGGACATTGGATTTTTAGGCAAAAATGGGGAGTTTGAAATCAAAGAAGCAATGGGACTGAGACACAGGAGTACAGGTCATCTCTGGTCCAGAGAAGCAGCCCAGAGCTGCCTGGGCCCCCTCCCTTCCTCCCCCACAGTAACAGCTCTGGGAGGAAATGATAACGCTCCTGAGGCTTCCCTTCACACGATCTCCAGTCCTAAACCAGCCCCTGGCAGCCCCTGATGAGGAAGGGGTTCAAGCAGGAATCTGGGAAATCTGGGCAGAAAAATCCTAGGTGAAGATATTACAAGGACCTCCATCCAATCCCATCCCCCTGAGGTTTTTGTTACATCCCTGAGCACCGAAGCTAGTTCTTAGCGATAAGTAATAGGATCTTAGAGAATAGGACCCTACAGAGGGTGTTGTGGGTAAAGCAAAACTCAAATTTTTAGCTTTGGGCCCGTCCAAGACTTGACCCTCAACTGAGAGGGTCCTAGACAAAACAAGAATTAGGATTACTGGTACCTAGGATAAAGTTGTCAGAGGGAGGCAGGAGGAGACAGTACTCCCCATTTGGGATACAATTAGGCAGAGAAAAGGAGAAACTTTTTACCCAGAAAGCTCAGCTTGAGCTCCTGAGGCACAAGCAAAGATTCCTAACTCCAGAGCTGGCATTTAGGAGTATGGCAAGGGAGGAAGGCAGACTGATACTGAGAAAGAAGCACAATGGAATGGGAACCTTAAGGGTAATAGTCCAGGGCTGAGTAACATTCAGGAGGATTTGTTTCCCTGTCAGTTATGTTCAGTGCCCTGGGGCAAAGTCCTAGTCGCCCCACTCTAGTTACAGCTCTAGTCCTAGAGATATATCTGAGGGGGAATTAAGAAAAGTCCAGAACACCCATGATTCTTGACTCCCAATAGCCCTCCAGCAGCCCGGCCACCCGAGGGGCCCAAATTCTCAAGAATAAAGAACTGGGAAGTAGGAAGTATCACATACGACACTCTGAGTGCCCAAGCCCAGCAGGTAAGTTCTTTGGAACTTCTCCCTCCTCCTACCTCCATCTTTTCCTTTAAAGAGTAGAAAACCATTTGCAAGGAGACCTTTGCTCTTTTACAACTCCAGCCATTTAGAAAGAGTCCTTGGCACTTCCCAGCCTTTCTTCCCCCAAATATGACTCAGATTTCCAATCCTAACACTAATCCCAAACACCCCACTCACCACTCCCTGTCAATACCCTTCAAACTGCCCAAGAGAAAGAAGACTGAACTATGAGTCACGAGATAGGAGGGTTTTAGTTCCAGTTCTGGTGAGTGACTGTCTCAGATTGCCCATCAAATAGAGACTTTTGTCCCCACCTAACCCATATGGGTCTGTTATGATATTTAATAGATATAAATACTATATAGGCAAGTAGGTAGATAGATAAATAGAGAAAAAGATAGACAAGTAGACAGACAGACAAATAGACAAGCAGATAGAAAGATAAACAGATAGACAAGTAAATAGATAGAAGAAAGTAGAGAGATAAACAGATAGAGATGGATAGGCAAGCAGACTGAGAGATAGATGGTTAGACAGATACACAGACAGACAAGTAGATAGATGAGAGATAGAAGATAGATACATAGACAAGTAGATAGAGACAGAAAGGGCATGTGCCAGACATAGTGCTAAGTCTATATATGTGAGCAAAAGTTACTGCCCTCAAGAGCTTATATTTTAATGGAAGAAGACAAAAAATGAAAGTGAAATAGGAGAGAAAGGACAGGCATGAAATGAGAGGGATGACAAGATGTGGAAAAGACGGTTCAAGAGGCACAATTCTGGCCAAGGCGAGGTCAAAGTTTATCTATCCCAGTTGGCAGCCATGCATGGGAGAAGGTACTATCCATGAGCACATGTAATATGGTCTGCAAATGGCTGGGGGAAAAAAATGGAGAAAAGCAACAGATGTAAAAGTACTTGGGAAAGTACAGGAGATGGGATCAATAATGCTCAAATCTCAACCTTAGCCTCCGCCATGCCCTTATCTTAACCTTAACTTTACTCATCCCTCTGATTCCAAAGCTGACGTCAAATGCTCCCACTAATCTCCAGAATCTCTCTTAAACCTCACAGATCCACCTCAAAATCTTGAACCTACTCTGCTTTCAACTCCCCTCCCTGCAGAGTCCCGCCAAACCTTTCTGTTCCTTAGTCTCTGATCACCCTGTTCTCACCATCAGGATGGGCCCTGTACCCCAAGACGCTGCCTGGGCTCCCTTGTGTTTCCAAGGCAACTTCAAAGCCGCCCCACCGAAGGGCCCCCATCCCCCGGCCAGCTGCTCATCCACGCCCGAGATTTCATTAACCAATACTACAGCTCTATCAAGAGGTGAGACCCCCACAGCCCAACCCCATCTCCTTCAGCTCCTCTCTTCTGAAATCCCTAATACCAACCCACTTCAGATTCCATCCACCAGAACGACCTCACCATTATGTTTAAAAAGCTCAGTTTAATAGAAAAGGAAACAATCAGTATCTGCTCATTGTGCTAAGTGGTTTGCACACTTTATTCCATTTGATCCTCACAACTCTGAGAGATCCAATTATCATTCCCATCTTACAGTTGAAGGGACTGAGGCAAGCAGAATTTAAATGTCTTGCCACCCAAATGGTCAAATTTGAACTCTTCCTTACCTCCAGTCTAGTACTCTAACAACTACCCCATGCAGCTGCCTTTCTGGAAAGAGATTCAGACTCTCTGAGGTCCCAGCTTCAAAACTAGATGGTAAACTTCAGCCTCATCCTCTCCAAAGTGAGGGGGCTGGAGCCTGTGATTTCTGAGGGCCAGCCAGCTCTAGATGCCATGAAAGCGGCCCACTAAGAATCCTCGGACCCCAGCTCTGACTTCTGCCCATTTCCCACCCCCCACCTCTCAGACCCTTTAGTTCCTGCAATCAGCAGGACCTCCCGATCCTAAATCCCTGAGGAACATTCCTGAGTCCCCTGAGGAGCTATCATGGAACATACAAAAAGCTCCCCCAAATTTCAGCCATGAAATCATTCTTTCCCCAGGAGCGGCTCCCCAGCCCACGGACAACGGCTTCGGGAAGTAGAGGCTGAGGTGGCAGCCACAGGCACCTACCAGCTCCGGGAGAGTGAGCTTGTGTTTGGGGCTAAGCAGGCCTGGAGAAATGCCCCTCGGTGTGTGGGCAGGATACAGTGGGGGAAGCTGCAGGTAAGCGTGTGAAGGATGGAGGAACAGGCCATGCATCCAGGAAAAAAAAAAGATTAAGGGGGGCAGTGGGGTCGGAAAAAAACAACCCATTCTTTGGCTTGCGGGAAAGTGCTCAATAGGAATTATTGGAGGAGCACACTCAGGCTGTCCCCAAGATCTCATCTCTTATGGCCCTCAGCCCATTAGTCAACATTATTAATTTTGTCCTCTCCTAGCTGCCAATGGTGGAAGGGCTGGAACACTTAACAACTAAAATAAACAGACACCAAGCCCTACTATTGCCCTTACAAGGCAATATTCAATACAGTTCATTTAACATTTGTGAAATGCCTGGTCTGTGAAAAGCACCAAGAGAAGCACCCAATGAATAACATGGTGGAGGGAAGAAAGAGTTCCATCTTTAGCTCAGGGGCCTCAGGTGTCTCACCTATAGAATAAGAGAAGGAGGTTGGATGGAATGATCAATTCCACCTGTATTTACAGGTGTATTTACACCTGTATTTACTGATCCTATAACTAATGTTCCAAGCTGTTCTAATAGAGACTGAGCAGGAAGGACATCAAGGAGAGGTCCCCTGGGAAAAATTAAAAAAGGGAAGGCTTCTGGGAAGACGATCTCCTCTTTCTTTTTCTGCCTACCAAAACGGGCATGGTGGTCAGCGTATTCTCAGGAGAGCCTTCATACCTAAAGAGAACAAAAATAAGTAGAAAAATATTTAGCATTTATACAGCACCATAAGTCTTACAAAGCTCTGTATATGTTATCCTAATTATCTTTATGACCCTGGGAGGCAGGGATTATGATTATGCCTATTTTATAGATGAGAAAGGCTTACTTTCCCAGAGATACCAAGGTAGGGCACTGAGGAAAGATTATTAATTTAGTCCCCCTGATCCCAAACACTCTCTACTGTGCTTCCTAGCTGGATCATGCTGCAGACTCCCCATCAGTAGGGCCTATACCTGCCTCTGAGGAGTTTACAATCTAAATGGAAAGAGCGTTAGAAAGGAGAGGGATCACTAATGATGACAAACTGCTCCTTCTCAACTATAAGGATAACAAATTAGGAAAGGGACACAGGAGCCTTTGGGAAAGTGGACAGGAAAAATGTGCCTTATTGAGCTCATGGTGGGAGAAATAAGGCCTATTACTCATGAGACATTCGTGTTGAGAGGCACCTGTGATATAACAAAGGACATTATTTTTAAGTTCTGACTCTGAGATGTACTTTCTGTATATAATCTTGGACAAAAAAAAATGTTAAACTCTCTGAACCTCTGGTTCTTCATTTATGAGTCCTTATACCGCCTACCTCAAAGGGTTGTTATGAAAATCAAGTGAGCTAAGAAAGCTGACATTTTTACAATAATATGAGATTTACAAAACACTTTCCTTACAGCAGTCCTCTGAGATACATAGTGAAGATGTCATTATCCCCATTTTGCTGAATAGGAACTGAGGCTAAATACTAGGCACTTTCTCAGACTTCTCCATTTACATAGCCATGACGAGGGAGGATTTGGACTGAAACTTTAGCCTGGGTCTTTTGATTCCAAGTCCATTTCTCTTGCTTCCAACCCCTAAGAACACCATAAAATATCATATATAAACATAACCCATTATTGCTTTTGCCGTGGGTTCCAACTGTCTGACTCTATCCTCCCACTCCAGGTGTTTGATGCCCGAGATTGCAGCTCTGCTCAGGAGATGTTCACCTATATCTGCAATCACATCAAATATGCTACCAACAAAGGCAACCTTCGGTGAGTGGCCGGGCTGTGCTGCCCCTTTCCCCCACCCTGTAAGGCTCCCTCTCAGTACTAAGAATTGCCCTATCGCCTACTCACATCCTTCCCAACCTAAGGCTTGATAGTCTAACTCACTCCATCTCCAATGCCCATTAGATACTTTTTCCCTCAATCACCACATTCCATTCTGAGACCCATCTTAGCCCATGCTGGAATTCTTCCCATACCAGAGCCTTAACTAGCATAGGACCACTGGGGCTTTGTCACGGGGTGCTTTGATATAGATGTCCTCCTTGTGATAACCACTATCCCTGGGTCTCCCTAAATTGTCTCTCTGAGACCACTCACAGAATCCTCTTGCTATGATGTATTTCTCCCCTTAGCCTCTGTTGGAACATGGTGTAACTATACCTGTGCTCAAACTGGACTTAGGGTCATTACCATATCTCATCCCACTCCCAATTAAATTTGGCTTGGGGTAAAAAGAATTCCAAGTTACAATCCCGTCTCCTACGACACCCACAGGACCTCCTCCTCAGTCTATTCCCTTCAAAGACTCCCCCCGCTATCATCAACCCCAGGCTTTCCTCAAAGCCCTTCAGCAGGTTTGTATAGGACAACCGTAAGTACAGAGCATCTATGCGAAGGTCTCATGTCACCTTGTTCCCTAGCTCAGCCATCACAGTGTTCCCACAGCGCTCCCAAGGCAAGGGGGACTTCCGTATCTGGAACAGCCAGCTGATCCGATATGCAGGCTACCGGCAGCAAGATGGCTCTGTCCTGGGGGACCCGGCCAACGTGGAGATCACTGAGGTAGGTGATGGAGCCAGAGACCTGGCTAACATGAGATGGAGGAGGAGAAAGTGGCTGCCATGGAGATCACTAAAGTAGGGCTGGGAGACCCCTCCTATGAAAAACATGGAGGGAGGAGATAAGGTGCTTGGACAACATGGAGATCACGAGGCTAGAGAAGATAAGGAGTTGTCATAGGGATCATTGATGCAATAGAAATAGGGTGGTCATTGTATCAAGGTAGAAAAAGGGGGACGGCCCTGGTGGGACCACCGAGGTAAGATGCTTGGTCATAA
The DNA here is from genome assembly GCF_048593235.1 of Sminthopsis crassicaudata. Taxonomy (NCBI): domain Eukaryota; kingdom Metazoa; phylum Chordata; class Mammalia; order Dasyuromorphia; family Dasyuridae; genus Sminthopsis; species Sminthopsis crassicaudata. The sequence goes on along the minus strand of NC_133621.1, from coordinate 90,688,127 downwards.
TAAAGATCAGTATTATGGGAAGATCATGTAGGGAACCACTGATGTGAGAGAAAAGGGCTCCTGGCCAACGTGAAGATCGCTAAAGTGGGCAATGCAGGATGGCTGACATTGCAGTCTGACATGAGGGTCATTCTCTGGAATCTCTCCCCCCAGCTCTGCATCCAGCATGGATGGACCCCCAAGAATGGACGCTTTGATGTGTTGCCGCTGCTGCTCCAGGCTTCAGATGAGCCACCTGAACTCTTCCCTCTGCCTCCTGAACTTGTGCTAGAGGTGCCGTTGCAACATCCCACGTGAGTAGTGGTGGGGAAGAGGGAGCAGTGGCCAGGGGTTTGATGGCCTGGGCTGGAGGAGCTCCGGACTCTTCCTAGATGTACTCCCTGAGCAGGTACACTGTACTGGGCTAGAGACACAAGGAAGCACAAGTCAGGGTCCCTGACCTCCTGGGATTAATGGCATCTGGTTTGGATATGTTGAGTTTGGAGTAGATGCAGATGTCCAAAATGCATGACTGTAGTTCAACTGAGAGACTGGACCTAGATCAGGGAACACCTGTAAGGATTGATGAGGTCAACAAATGAGACATCCCAGAGTTGGGGAGAAAAAAGTCCAGAACAGAGACTCCGGGAACAGGTAAAGAACCAGTGAATAAAGAACCAGTGAAGAAGACTGAGGAGATGTCAGATAGGAAGAGAATTGGGATAGTGCCTCAAAAACCTAGCGACGAGAGTGTCCAGGAGGAAATGGTCCAGAGGCTGCAGAGAGATCAGGAAGGACTAGGGCTGAGAAAAACTCATTGGATTTTGCATGGCACAAAGATGACCTTGTTCTTCCAAAAGCTTGGCTAGTGGAGCACAAATTCTATTAGGTCTTCAAAAGTTGGGAAGACTTCCTACATGGTCCCAAAATAGAAAGGGAGGAGCTGTTTAAAGAGGTTTGTCTCGGGAGATAACCAGGTAAGAAGCAGACACACCTGGCTGCAGCAGCTCTGATACCTGTGTACTACCCTACTGGGCCCAGAGCATTTACCTGGTACCTTATAAGATGCTTTTCCTTCCTCACAAGGCATTAGACAAATGCTTGTTGGCCTGACTGTGGGTCAATGAAAGTTCTAGGAGGGAAATGAGATTTAAGTCTTGAAAGACAAGTATGATTTAGGTCAGTGGAGACTGGGATATGGGATGAACGCCACTTGGATCTGGAGGTCAGACGTGGGACTCCCTGGGCATGTGCCCTGGTGTGCCCGTGCCATTCTTTTCCACCCGTGTCCCACCTCCGGCAGGCTGGAATGGTTCGAGTCCTTGGGCCTTCGCTGGTACGCCCTCCCGGCTGTGTCCAACATGCTGCTGGAGATCGGAGGGCTGGAGTTCCCCGCGGTGCCCTTCAGTGGCTGGTACATGAGCAGTGAGATTGGGATGCGCAACCTGTGTGACCCCCACCGCTACAACATCCTAGAGGTGAGAGCCTGGGCAAGGGCCAGCCGCAGCCCCTGGGGTCTCACGCTGATCTAGGAGAGAAGGAAGGCTAGGAAGGAGGCGCCCAGCCCCAGAATTCCCTCATGCTTACTTGGTGTCTCTGTCCAGGAGCAAAGAAGGAGTTAAGAACTGCAAGAAAAGTGGGAACTGGATTGTGGAGGGGAAAAGAGGATCAAAGTAATTTCCCCTTCCTATGCTTCCTTTACAGAGAAAAAGTCAAGCCAAACTCAACCCTTCCCAGGCTGTCCCTTAGCTAGATGTCACTCCAATGAGTGCTGCTATTTTCCTTTTGAAGGGATTTGACAAAATGACCCCTAAGGAGCCAAGATAGCCAAGAACTCCAGGGGGGAACTCTGTAGGCGCTCTTCATTAAGAGCTCAGGGTCCTAGAGACTCAGGCAGATTGTCTCCCCTACCAAACCCTCCTATGCACCCCTGCTCCCAGGATGTGGCTGTCTGCATGGACCTGGACACCCGGACCACCTCATCTCTGTGGAAGGACAAGGCAGCAGTGGAGATCAACCTAGCAGTGCTGCACAGCTACCAAGTAGGGAACAGAAGGGACTGGGGAAGGAGGGGTGGATGTGGAGAGGGCCAATCCAGGATTCTCAGGGAGGCATAGTTATAGTACTGTAATGGGCATTGGGGGGCTGAGGAACAAGGAACTGGGGGGCTGATGATGACTATGATGATGTCATAGTGGTCCTATGCTCAATGCTAAGCACCTACCATCATCTGCAAGTAATATTTACAGAGCCGACTGCTCTATGGACACTGTGTTCTATGAGGCCCAATGCATGCTGGTTAGGGTTTGATGGAGTTTATTCCAGGCCACAATGCATCTTGGGTGTCATTTACGTAGAATTTTGAGATTTTTAAAGTACTGTTCAAATGTTATCTTATTTGAGCCTCATGATAACCCATGGGGAGGTGCTACTATTATGTCTGAAATAGGATTTAAACTCAGGCCTTCCTATTTTCAAGTCTAATACTATAACATTTACCCTCTGTGGCACTTCGCTCTCCTGAAGGACTTGGGACACACATACTAAATTGTAGGAGCAGAGGCTGTCTATAAAATGAGGCTATCTCGGTGGTTACCCCATTGGTAACTGCACTACAAGAAGGATGTGGGGAGCAGAGATAGAGGTTAGAGGCAAATGGTAGAAGTGATGGAAGCTGCCAGGTGGGTTGAAGCCCCCTCCACAGTTCCCCTGCCTCAGTGTGAATGCTGAGGCCCTTCTTTCTCCTGCAGCTGGCCAAGGTGACCATCGTGGACCACCACGCGGCCACGGCCTCCTTCATGAAGCATCTGGAGAACGAGCAGCGGGCGAGAGGTGGCTGCCCTGCTGACTGGGTTTGGATCGTGCCCCCGATCTCCGGCAGCCTTACCCCCGTCTTTCACCAGGAGATGGTTAACTACTTCTTGTCACCCGCGTTCCGCTACCAGGTGTCTATGTCTTCCACCCCGACACCCATGTATCTGATTCCCCACTTGCATTGTCACCTGCACTGACCTCTGATACTTCTGCTCTAGCCCGACCCATGGAAAGGGACAACAACAAAAGGAACTGGAATCACCAGGAAAAAAACATTCAAGGAAGTGGCCAAGTATGCAAGCTCTGATCTCCTTCCTCAGGCCCCCAAATACCACCAGGCAAACCTGTGCCCCAGCCAGTCAGTGCTCTCCTAATGACCCTCCCTCCAACCTCCCTGCCCACTCCCATGCTCCCCAGCTCTGGGACCTCCCTGCCAGTGACCCCCTCCAATCCAGACCCCTCTGCCTCTGACATCTCTCACTCCCTTCCTCACCATGCCTTCTGAGGACTCTGCTCACTCCTTCTTCCACCCCATCCCCTCCATCAGCGCAGTGAAGATCTCAGCTTCCCTGATGGGGACAGTGATGGCCAAGCGGGTGAAGGCAACGATTCTGTATGGCTCAGAAACCGGCCGGGCCCAGAGCTATGCTCAGCAGCTGGGGAGGTTGTTCCGGAAGGCCTTTGATCCTCGGGTATGGAATGGGGACACAGGGTTAGGAGAAGGGCAGCCTAGAGCAGAGAAGGGAAGCTGGGCAGAGTGAGAACAGGTGTCAGGGGGAATGTATCAGGAGGCCTTATTAGCCAGGACTGGGAAGGATGGGGGTGAAGGGAGCTGAAGGGTGAGGAAGAGTGCGTGAGTCCAAATGAAGTCAAACCCCACAGGGATCAGTGTCGTCCTGAAGTCTTGGAAGTCAGGGAGGAAAGCCTCAGACACAGCTCAGGTCAATATTCAGGTGGCAGAAGAGATGGAGACAGGAAGAGGTGGGACAAGGGGAGCAGCTGGGATTCTGGAGTATCTGTAACACAGCACCCT
>NC_133621.1:90636801-90681801 GCF_048593235.1 Sminthopsis crassicaudata | reverse complement strand
TCTCCCCCCCCCCCTTGGCCTGCCTTTTCCAGGAGCTACAAGATTCGCTTCAACAGCGTCTCCTGTTCAGACACGCTGGTGTCCTCGTGGCGGAGGAAGCGGAAGGAATCCAGTAACACGGACAGTGCCGGAGCCTTAGGAACCCTGAGGTCAGAGGGCTGGGGGACCTCTCCCCTCTAAGTGTCTGAAACGGGCTGGACCTGATGTCAGAGAGAGACTCAGGACCACGGACAGGGCTGCCCTGAGAGGGCCGGGCCTTTGACTCGCCCCCCCCCCCTTCCAGGTTCTGTGTGTTTGGGCTCGGCTCCCGCGCCTACCCCCACTTCTGCGCTTTTGCCCGGGCCGTGGACACCCGTCTGGAAGAGCTGGGGGGAGAGAGGCTGCTGCAGCTGGGCCAGGGGGATGAGCTATGTGGCCAGGAAGAGGCTTTCCAGGGCTGGGCCCAAGCTGCGTTCCAGGTGAGCCTGCACCTGATCCAGATCTGACCTCTAACCCCCTGACAGCCACAGGCCACGGGCGCCTCTATCTAACCCTGGCTGTCCCACTCCACACTCAGCCCATCTTATCTCCTCCATTCCACGAGGCTTACAATGCTCCTGGCCCTGTTATGGGAGCCAGAGAGGACAAGGGCTCTTGGTGCTCTAGGACTTACATTAAAATTCATGAGTAAAGAGAGGAGGAAAACTCAAGAAGAAGATAAAAGGCAGAAAATCCAAAACAATTCCAGCCTCCAAGCCTTGCCCCGAGATGCTCCCTAGAAGAGCTGGACCCTAAGCTTTCACCTGCTCCCTTCTTTTCCACAGCCTTTTTTCCTAAAGGCTTTCCTACTCCAAGAAGGGGTCAGGGCTGTGAGATGAATGCTAAATTCCAGCAAACACAACTTCTGGCCACCGCCGTCCTTCCTTCTTCCCCAGAGCTCCCTCTTTGAGCCAGAGCCTTAGTACTGGAGGAGAGCTTCTCACCAAACTCCCCCCCTCTCTCTCTGCCCAACAAGGCCTCCTGCGAGACCTTCTGTGTGGGGGACGACGCCAAAGCTGCTGCCCGGGACATATTCAGCCCCAAGAGAAGTTGGAAACGCCAGAGATACCGCCTGAGTGCCCAGCCGGAGGGGCTCCAGCTGCTGCCGGGTAATGCCCATCCTTCCGTAGTTCCCGAATCTGTCTTGGCAACATCACACCCCTAGTCTCCCCACTACCCCACGTCCCCTGGGCTCTGACTCAAGCCCTGTCTCTTTGCCCTCCAGGCCTGATACACGTACACAGGAGGAAGATGTTCCCAGCCACCGTCCTCTCGGTGGAAAATCTACAGAGCAGCAAGTCAACGTAATAGCTGACCCCATCCCACCGTTCCCTACCCCTGTCTTTTCTAACCTCTAGATTTCCTCCCATGTTCCTCCAAGCAGCCCCCCCACTCAAAAACATTCCTCTCCCTGCTGTGCCCCCCCCACAACTGCCCCCCCATCACACTCTCCTCCTTCCCCCATCAGGCGGGCCACAATCCTGGTTCGTCTGGCCACAGGGGGGCAGGAGGGCCTGCAGTATCAGCCTGGGGACCACATTGGGATCTGCCCCCCCAACCGGCCTGGCCTGGTGGAGGCCCTGTTGAGCCGAGTAGAGGATCCACCCCTGCCTAGTGAGCCTATTGCTGTGGAGCAGCTTGAGAAGGGGAGCCCAGGTAAGGAGCCCCCTCTCAATGTTTGTCCGAGAGACATGACATGCAGAAAACCCCACCATGTGGCAGGTGCCCAGGTAGATGGCTCCCACCTCCTTCATCCAGCATCCTCTGGCCATTCCAGGTGTATAGCTAGAAACTTGCTGCTCCCCTTCTCTGACCAGCAGGAGTAAGCCATTCTCTTACTCACATGCAAAAGCACAAGAGGGAAGTTACAGAGCCTGAGCTTGAGGAAAGTGTCCATGATGAGGGAAGGGGAAAGGGGAAAGGAAGTCTAGGGGCCTGCATACAGTATGGATAATGTTTGGATGATTGTGCTGAACTGGGCACCAAACCAAGCAAATGCAGTCTGACTTCATGCATCCTGAACAGTATAACTTCTAGAATTAAAGTGGGTTTCTTTCCCAAAAATTGTCTTGAGGGATGCTCCCACTCCCCCTCCCCCAAAAAAGGCAACCCAAGTTTAGTAGTCTTGAGTGGCTCTCCTTTCCCGGAGCCTTCTGCCAAAGGGTCCTGTGGTCTAGTTACCAAGGCCCCTGCCACCAACTGCCACTAATATTGTGTACCATGGTCAGTGATGGAAGCGAGGTCAGGGAAGGAAGAATCAGAAAAACATTGCCGGTGGGCACTGCTGGGAACTGAGTATTTCACTGAAGGTGAGACAAATGCCACAGGACCCCCAGGCACCCCTCTCTCTGTCCCTGGTAAAGGATAGAGAGGTCCTATCAATTGACTGAGACCTTTAATATGCTGGAAAGAGATAAGGATTCGGAATCTAGAGTAGACAAGTTCAAATCTGCCCTTCACTGCTTATGTGCTGTCCGGAATGGGCAAGTTATCTTTCAGGGGCTCACTTTTCTAATCAATAAAATGGGAATAATATTGCCTCCTTCAGAGGGTCAGTGGGAGAATCAAAGAAGATAGGTAAAGGACTTTGTGAACTGGAGTACTATAGAAATATATATGGCAGTCCAAAAAGACTTCTTCCATTTGTGTTCCCTGTCCCTTCATAAATATCACACCTGGGCCTACTTGATTCAAGAACCAACTTTCCATTACTCCATGCTGATTCTTAAGCCTAAATTTCCATCCTAATGGCCCCTGAGCTTTGCTTAGCCCTTCATCCCTCCTCAAGGACAACAGAGAAGGCAAGCCAGGTAACATCTGCCTGTGCTCTCCACAGGCAGCCCACCCCCAGGCTGGGTCCGGGACCCCCGGCTGCCCTCGTGCACGTTACAGCAGGCCCTCACCTTTTTCCTGGACATCACCTCCCCCCCAGGGCCTCAGCTCCTTCGCTTGCTCAGCACCCTGGCAGAGGAGCCCAGCGAGCAGCAAGAGCTGGAGGCTCTCAGCAAGGTAAGAGGATGGAAGCCCAGCCATGGAGGGCAGATGGCGGAGGGACATGTCACCTGGAGGGACAACACATTCCCAGTGTGCAGGGTCCCCCAGTCTCTCTCCATCCCCAATGCAGGATGCTCGGCGCTATGAGGAATGGAAATGGTTCCGCTGCCCCACGCTTCTAGAGGTGCTGGAGCAGTTCCCATCGGTGGCCCTGCCAGCGCCCCTGCTCCTCACCCAGCTGCCTCTGCTCCAGCCACGGTACTACTCAGTCAGCTCTGCACCCAGTGCCCACCCCGGGGAGATCCATCTCACAGTGGCTGTGCTGGCGTACAGGACCCAGGGTGAGCCCCTGTGGGGGAGGGGAGGAGTGCTGGAGCACAAAAGGAGGGGCCAGGAAGAGGTGTGAGAGGGCCCCAGAAGGGTGCCTGGTGCCTCTGGCCCGTCCTGTTTACCACTTTACCAATATTATCTTCTCCCCCCCAGATGGGCTTGGGCCCCTGCACTATGGGGTCTGCTCCTCATGGTTAAGTCAGCTCAAGGCTGGAGATGTAGTTCCCTGCTTCATCAGGGGGTAAGACTCACAGGCTCTGCCCAACCCCTCATTTTATGGGATTTGAGTTTGGATCTTCTGGTTCAAAAAGGGGGAAGAGGGAAGGGCCCTGAAGGGAAGAATTGAAGGTCATACACTGGGCAGGAAAGCTGGGTGGAGGGCTGACCTTTTGAGCCAGTCCAGGAGAAGAACACAGACAGCCTGATTCCCTTCCCAATATGTGGTGCCCACTTTCCACCCAGAGATGCAGCTCACTTCTGGATATAGTCTAAAACCGGGACAGTAAAACATATTGTCTCCTGGAAATGACCATCCCCACACTCCCACTGCATTCTGGAAGCCCCAGTCTGGGCTGACTATTTCGTGATAGTTTCAGCGCACATACAGAGACTGACAGTACAAACTTTTATTTTGCTGGCAATGAGGAATGGTGTCCCATTTTGCAGCTTCCAGAAATGCATGTCTGAAAGGGAGACTTAGGATGAAGCTGGGCAGTGTAGTGGGTAGAGCAGCAGCTTAGAGACAGGAGGACCAGAGTTCAAGTGCAACCTCGCACATTCAATTCTTACAAGTTGTCTGGCTCTAGGCGGGTGATTTAACCCCATTGCCTCAAATAAAAACAAAAACAAACAAACAAAAAAAAAAACCCTAGGACAGCTCCCTCCCAGGATAGCAAATGCAAGGCACATCACCCAAGACTGATGGATGAACTGTCCAATGAACACACATGTCATCTTGAAACAAGTACAAAAATTATGGATTTTATTGTCCCTCAAAGGCTGTCACATACCAGACTTTAAAAAAAGGATAAAACTAACCCATTCAGGGAAACTTAGTGGAAGGGAGAAATGTTAGAAATCATGTGGTCCAACTCATTTAACAGATGAGAAAAAAGTCCCAGAGTACTGAAGTGGTAATGCTGAGCCCAGCTAACAGGGGCCTAGAGAAGAAGAGATGTGTTCTCTTGTCTTTCACTCAGAGCTCCATCCTTCCGGCTGCCATCCGACCCCAGCGTGCCCTGTATCCTTGTGGGGCCTGGCACGGGCATTGCCCCCTTCCGCGGATTCTGGCAGGAGCGGTTACATGACATTGAGAACAAAGGTAAGGCCTGGGAGTCCAGGAGAAGGTAGGCCTGGGTGTCAGGGAAAAGGTAGGCCTGGGCGTCCGGGAGAAGGTAGGCCTGGGCGTCCGGGAGAAGGGAGGCCTGGGCGTCCGGGAGAAGGGAGGCCTGGGAGTCAGGGAGAAGGGAGGCTTGGGAGTCAGGGAGAAGGGAGGCCTGGGCATCCGGGAGAAGGTAGGCCTGGGCGTCTGGGAGAAGGGAGGCCTGGACGTCTGGGAGAAGGGAGGCCTGGGAGTCAGGGAGAAGGTAGGCCTGGGCGTCTGGGCGAGGGAGGGCTGGGCGTCTGGGCAAGGGAGGCCTGAGAGTCCGGGAGAAGGGAGGCCTGGGAGTCCAGGAGAAGGTAGGCCTGGGAGTCAGGGAGAAGGTAGGCCTGGGAGTCAGGGAGAAGGTAGACCTGGGCATCCAGGAGAAGGTAGGCCTGGGAGTCCAGGAGAAGGGAGGTCTGGGAGTCAGGGAGAAGGTAGGCCTGGGCATCTGGGAGAAGGTAGGCCTGGGAGTCCGGGAGAAGGAAGGTCTGGGAGTCCGGGAGAAGGTAGGCCTGGGAGTCCAGGAGAAGGGAGGTCTGGGAGTCAGGGAGAAGGTAGGCCTGGGCATCCGGGAGAAGGTAGGCCTGGGAGTCAGGGAGAAGGTAGACCTGGGTGTCTGGGCGAAGGGAGGCCTGGGAGTCCGGGAGAAGGGAGGTCTGGGAGTCAGGGAGAAGGTAGGCCCGGGAGTCCAGGAGAAGGTAGGCCTGGGAGTCAGGGAGAAGGTAGACCTGGGTGTCTGGGCGAAGGGAGGCCTGGGAGTCCGGGAGAAGGTAGGCCTGGGTGTCTGGGCCAGGGAGGCCTGGGAGTACGGGAGAAGGGAGGTCTGGGGGGCCAGACCGGAAAGGCAATCTTGGCAGCATAGGTTACGGCAGTAGTGGGACCACTTCCTACCCCCGTTACTTCCAGGACTGCATCCTGCCCCTATGACCCTGGTCTTCGGGTGCCGCTGCTCCCAGCTAGACCACCTATATCGAGAGGAGGTGCAGGATGCCCAGCACCGTGGGGTCTTCGGCCGAGTCCTTACAGCCTTTTCCAGGGAACCAGACAGCCCCAAGGTTGGCCAAGGGGCCAGAAAGGAGGGAGGCGGTGCCCGGGAAAGCAGTGGAACAGAAAGGGGAAAGGGAGGGAGGGTGGGGAGGAGAGGGGAAGGAACTGGAGTTGGGAAAATAAAGGAGATAAGATGGGAGAGGAAGGGTGGAAAAAAGTGAAAAGAGAAGGGAAAGCAGAGGTCCCTTAAAAGGAGGTTATAACGGGGAGGAAAGGGAGGGGAGGAAACAAGGGGGGAGGAAAGAAGAAGGAGAAAGGAGAGAGTGGTCAGGGAGAGGGGAGTGGCAGGAAAGATAAGAGGAGAAGGAGGGGGAGGGACTGGAAATGGAGCTCCATCTGTGCCCCTGGGGCTCCTCCCTCTCCCCCAGACCTACGTGCAGGACGTACTGCGCGCAGAGCTGGCCTCGGAGGTGCACCGCGTGCTGTGCCTCGAGGGTGGCCACATGTTCGTCTGCGGCGACGTCACTATGGCGACCAGCGTTCTTCAGACGGTGCAGCGAATCCTGGCCACGGAGGGCGGGATGGAGTTGAGCGAGGCCGGAGACGTCATCGGGGTGCTGCGGGTAAGGGGGCGGGGCGTAGGGGGAGGGATGCGCCGCCGGCCTGAGCCGGGGGCTAAGCGCCGGACCTTCTGCAGGACCAGCAGCGCTACCACGAGGACATCTTCGGGCTGACGCTGCGCACGCAGGAGGTGACGAACCGCATTCGCACGCAGAGCTTCTCCCTGCAGGAGCGGCAGGCGCGGAGCGCCGTGCCCTGGGCTCTCAGCGATCCTACCCCGGAGACCCCAGAGTCCTGAGGCCCCGGAGCCTACTGCGGCCGCTCGCTCCCATTAAAGTCTCTAGTTTTGATAGCTCCGCCTCGGCTTTACTCCCGAGCCCCGGGTTCATGGGGAGCCTGACCTGGAAACGCCGACTCTGTTTGGGAGGCGCGTCCGCCTCCCCTCCTTTCCACGAGCAGACTCCCCGCCCCAAGTCCCAGCTCTGGGCCTGCCACTGAACCTGGGGTGCTCGTTCTCCACCACCAGGGGGCTGTCCTAAATGGGCCATAATATGTCCCCTTCCGGCATATCGTCATCTACACCTGGAGACCACAGCCTTGCCCTCCCATTCTCCAGCCCCTGCTCTAGAACGCAGTCTGTCTCCCATGAAATACCTAGGAGAGAGACGGGAAGCGTTCAGAGCCCCGTAAAAGCCCCGGGGCCGCCGGTGCTCAGCACCCTGGCCCAGCCTTCCCTACAACAAGGCTTCTGGCCAATGTGGGCACTGCTGCTAGGCTCCTTGGGCTTTCTTTCCGAGCAGGGGACGGGGACACAGAGTCTCGGACAGGTAACAGCGCTCGTTGGTGCTTTATTCCAGGGGCAGCCCCCTGCCCCTCCCCCTTTCACAGACTTCCCAGAGTGGGGGTCTGCCCAAAACCAGTTCTTCCCTTCCCACCTACCCCCCAGACTGAGTGCCATCCAGCTCGGAGGGAACCGAAAGAAAAGGTGGTTCCTTAGCGTGATATCCCTTCCCTTATGGCTAGTATCTGACTACTGCCAGCTGATTTCATTCCAGTCGCGCTCTCCATCATGAATGTCCTGCTCTGTGATTCCCCCTTCAAAGAGAGACTGAGGGTAATGAAAATGGGGCTTCCCCTGTCTCACTGCTGCGTTAGGGTGTCATTGCCTAGTGCTGATGAGGTATCTGCTCCCCCTCCTTTCATCTTGTATAAAGGGATGCCCCCAGTTTTCCCCCATGGGCCCACCCCCACACATCCTCACTTCGGTTCTCTGGGGCTAGCTCAAGACTTCCCACCACCCCCAAGGGCCTGCCAGCTTCCACCAAGGCTCAATCCCTGGTCTGAATCATGATGACTTGCATAAGAGCCAGCAGATGAAGGCTAATTGTCCCCCCAACCTCGATCAGCCAACTGGGATGGAGAATCTGGGAAAGGAAAGGATGGTATGTGGCAGGCGTCCAGTCTCCCCAAATCCAGAGAAAACATCCCTAGTCCTCCCCACACATACCATTTAGTCTGCCTACCCTGGTCCTCTTAATCCCTACCACCCCACCCCATTTCCATTAATACTCATTCCTCTCATCTTCCCCACCCCAGACAATACTGACCACATTGGCTGACTTCTCAGCCACTGCTGGGGTTGAGCTCTGGCTCCTTCTGAACACTGCTCTCCTCTTGCCACCCCCCAAGGGGTAGATTAGTAGCACCCTTGGGCCCCCATTGTTGTCTGGGGCTGGAGCTGGAGCTAGAGGCAGGGCTGGTACCTGGGAAGAGAAGCCATCAGTCCTACAGAATTCAGAAGGGACCTCAGAATCAATCTAGTCTACATTGCACAGACAGGGAAACAAACCCACAGAAGTGATGTAATAAGCAACGGACAGGATTAGAATCCAGAGCCTGGAACTCATTCCACTGACTCATGATGCTTCCTCCTTTCCCCTCCCATCCCAATGGCTGGGCTCTTACCATCACTGTGCCAGGTCAGGGTCTCATCTTCAGGGCTGAGTGGCCTCTGGGGGCTGGGCCAGAGCCTTGGGAGTGGCATGCCTGAAGTCTCCCCCCACTGCTCTTGCTGCTGCTGCTCGTGGAGCTGAGTGACGGGGGGAAGCTGTGAGCACCACCACCAGTGGTCTCTTTCCTTACCCCCACCCTTCAAGCCAGAAGCTCGACTCTTCAGGATAGAAGGGCAGTTGTGATTCCCCACCTCCTTCATTAATGTTAGCCACCCCCACATCCACACGCCCTGCTCCCTTGGCCAGCTCACCTGATGCAAGTAGATGGCATGAAGACTCATCTCAGCAGAGGCAAGCTCAGAAAGCAGGGCGGGGTTCCGGACCCCAGCACCCCCTGGAGAGACGCAACTACAACCAGCAGCCCAGTGGGTCAGAAGTAGCTCTGCCACCTCCAAACAGCATCCCTAGCCCAGTGGGCTTTGACCTCCCCATAGTGACTATTTCAGGGTCACATCTTTCCCACGGAACAGACCCTCAATCACTTGCCTCCTCCCCTGTCTTCCCCAAAGATCAGGATTTCCCCTAGGTATCTCTGTGCCCTCTCATGATTCCCCCAATGCGCCCCATACTTTGCACCCATCTCCACCTTGGGTCGTGGCCAGCCTGCGACGTGGAACCTGAGAGAGAGGCTAAGAGGCTGGCAGTGGCAGCAGCTGGGCAGGGAGCAACTGGACTCAGATCCCGGGGTGGCAGAAGGGGATGCAGCATCAGGCTAGCCAGGAGCGCCTCGGGCTGCAGGCAAGAGGAAAGTGGAGAGTGCTTGGGAGAGGTCAGGGCCATAAAGTCAGTGAACTTCCCCATGAGAGGCAGACTAATAGGCTCCGGGGTACAAGGGGCAAGGAGGGAACCAGCAGGGTTGGAGACAGTCACTGGCTGTGGAGGTCAAGAGAGTGAGGAAGATTCTGGGTGTGGGAGGGACTCACTGAAGACGTGGAGTCACTTAGAAAGCTGGGACCATGACCAGGTGTGGGGGGAGACCGAGCTGGAGTAGTAGCCCAGAGAGCAGCATCCTGTTGTACCCGGCCCCGAAGCTGCTCCAAGAATCTCGAGCTGTGCCCAGGTGGGCGCCAGCGAGGGTGGGCCAGTGAGAAACGCATCAAGGAGAGCTCTGTCTTCCCACCTTCTGCACGCTGGGACACCGAGGCCTCTGTCTGTCCTGCCGAGAGCCACTGGGAAAATCACAAGCCATTACGTTAATGCTGTTCTTTGGCAGACTTAGACTTTCCTGGGCTCCACAATTCAGGTAGGGGTCTGGGGCACTCACCCAGGTCATGCATATGTCAAAAGCAATAGGAGCAGATATTCCAAATGGAAGCCAGCTCTCTACCCACTATATTGCACTTAGCAATCTACTGGATGCTTTTCAAAGAACTTTCATAATCATCACTTGATCTTCATGAGAATCTGTGAAGTAGGCTGGACAAAGACTATACTATACAGCTACATACACAGTGGATAAGACACCAGACATGGAATAAAACTAGAATTCAAATCACTTGTGTGTCTCAGTTTTCTCAACTGTAAAATGGGTATAATAATAGCACCTACCTCCAAGTGGGTTGCGATTATCATAATCATTACTATTATTATACAAATCAAGATATTGGTTCTAGAAGAGATTAAGTAACCTGCTCCAAGTTAGACAATTAGAGTCCAGGATATAGTCCTGGACTATTGCCTTAATTAGGTCCACTACATCACCATGCTTCTAAATATGGAATTTGTTTCTGCCCAGCACACTCTCCCACCTTGGAAGTGACTCTGCTTCTATCCTGAAATACCTGACAGTAACATTATTGCCTGTATTTTGCTCCCCGTTCTTAGATACTACCTTGGCCCCCTAAGGTCTCCTAAGTAACAGAAAGGAAGAATCAAGAAGAAGGGTGGGAGAGGGGAATCTAACCTGGGGATGGCCGTGGCGTCTCACATCCATGAGAGCAAAGGAACAAACATCCCCAACCCCAGCCACATCCACAGTGAAGTGCCGAAAAAAATCAATGAACTCCAAGGCCCGAGGGCGAAACCAGAAGAGAAGGGCGAGCGGGGTGAGGACTGGAGAGAGGAGCTCCTCCAGGAGAGAGACCTAGGGGGAAAAAAGGGGGAAATCCCACCAGAAGAACTATCTGGGGAGAGGATGGCTTAAGTTCTATGGATAAAAGAATTCCTCAACCCATTCCCCGATGGCATTGCACAGTAGAACCCACTAACCCCAAATGGCTCCCCAGCCAGAGAGCCCCTGAGAAGCCTGGGATGTCCTGACAGAGTTAGGTCCCATAGCTGCTCCCCACAGAGCCCCGCCTTGACCAGGCCCCGTGGGCTGACCAAGTTGCAGAGCCAGCTGCGCTCACTCACAGCCTTGTACTGCAAGAGCTGCGACATCTGGTGGTGAGTGCTGGCTTCCCGGGTGAGTCCTGGCCCTTCGGGGAGGTAATGCATGTGAGCGAGTGCTGCCTGCAGCAGAGACTTTGGGGAGCGCCCCACGAACTCCTCCTCCGGGATGAAGCACCTGGAGGAAGAGGAGAGCCATGGGGCAAACGCAGTCTGGAGAGCGGTTTTCTGCTTCTGGCTGTCCCTCACAAGCTTTTGTCCTTGAGCAAGAGCCTCACTTCCCTCTTCTATAAAATTAGGGGATTGGTCTACATAGTTTTCCAGGCCCTGTCAGCCCAGAATTGTGAGTATCTATGAGAATTAAGCAGCAGGATGATGGGTAGAGATCTGGCCTTCAGGACAAGGGATTTATGTTCTGGTCTTAACATTGTTGCTCACTCCCTCTGTGGCCCCGAGCAGGTAAGTCATTTTCCCTCTCTAGGTCTTTATTTCCCTGCCTTTAAAATAGGGAAATGAGATTGGATGCTCTCCAAAGTCCCTTCCGAGCTCTAAAACTGTACGGCACTTAGAAGTTGAGAGAACGGAGTGAATGAATGGACGTGTCTCCCTGGGTACTTATCTCAAAAGGTGAGGTAAAGATTTCTGCACTGGGACCCACAAGTCTCCCCCAGGAAGGAGGGAGGGACCCCTCTGCTGACCTGGCCACAGTCAGCGCCACACCCAGCCCTGTCATGGCAGTCAGCACGTGTTCTACAGCCAGCACATCCTCATCATACACAGTGAGCGCCAGCAGGACAGCTAGCAAGGCCCCAGCAAAGAAACCGGCATGGCGGGCCAACAGGGCCGAAAGTGGGGCTGGAGGGGCAGCAGCCCTCAAATAGCGGGCAGCGGGGCGGTAGGCACGGGCCAAACGGGCGCGAAGCTCATGGGGTAGCTCGTTAAAGTGGCGCAGCTGCAGGCGGGCCAGGCGGGACCAGCGCCTCATCCCCAGGGCTCCCGGCTCCCGGCGCAGCAGTTCTGCATGGCTGAAGAAGGCATGTAAGCCCTGCCAAGCCAGCACCAGCGGACAAAGAACCAAATTGGCCAGTGCCAGCAGTAGCAGAGTCCGGCGGAGGCGAATGGCAAGCGTCCGCCTTTGACAGTTCCGCTTATAGGAACTGGACAATGCCCAGCCCCCACGGAAGAGAGAAATTGGGCCGCGGAACAGGAGCAGATCCAGATTGAGGGCCAGGCCCTGGCTGAGGAAAGTGGCACTGCCTCCCCAAGGCAGGGGGCAGCGGGCTGGCAACAGGCCCTTGTTGGCCAGGGCCACCAGGTAGTTGGGGTAGCGCAGGATGCGGTGGTGAACATCTAACTCGGTCAGAGGCCGCGGCAACACGCAGAGGCCCCCACCACGCTGCAGGGCCAGGAGGCGAGACTGGACCTCGGCCCAGGACACCTTGCTAAGGTCCTCCTGAAGGAAGAGGGGAAAGGAGTGATTCCTAGGAAGTACCATACCCCAAAGATCTCCCCTTTTGATGACCACTACCTCTAAATATAGACCGCCACCCCCCTCTGGGAGACCTTGGCTTGAGAGGGAACTCATGCCCTCTTGCTGCCCCAAGCTTCAGCACCATGTCTTGGAACTTGGTCTCCTCTCAGTCACTGCTCACAGCTTCAGTCACCAGGGAATTCTCTTTCTCTCTAACCCTTATTTCCAGTCTGTCATCAGACCTGCCATATCATCCTTCCTTTCCGTCCTCTTCTGAACTCTTACAACCCTCATTGTCTATGCAGCTTAGCACACTATAAATCACATCAAGCTGTCTGACCCCTTGTTCTTGTGTTTTTGTTTTTAGGTCAACTTCCCATAACTGTCATGTTCTGTCCTCCGACCCAGACTGAGCCTAAGAGCACATCTATGTTTTACACAAAGGATCACCCATAGTGCCTGGCTCAGTGATTACAGGTCAATATAGAAAGGAGGCCTCAGGACCAAGAAGTTTCGGATTCAAGTGCCACCTTTTAACACATTCTGGTTGTGTGACTCTGGGCAATTAAGTTAACCTCTTAATGCCCTAGTCTTTGATAAAGGAAATGAAGCACTTCCTCCTAATACCAATGGATTAAAAAATTTTATTTCCCCTTCCTCCCCCCCCCAAAAAAAAATACCCAGAGAAATAGTTTCTTGACTTCTTGAAAAAGGAGAGAAGCTCCCTTCCACATTAATCCAGATTTTCATCATGTGGCATCTGGACCATTTCAACAGCCATAAAATTGGCTTTTTCCTTCCAGTCTCTTATTCCTCAAATTCCATTCAGCCAATGGCCCCCAGACTGACCTTCCTAAAACACCACTCCCATCAGGTCCTATTCTGAAACCAGCAAGGATTTCTCATAACTCAGACAAGAATCCATTCATCCAACAAATATTTATTAAATGCCTACTATGTGCCCAACCCAGTACTTAGAGCTGTGAGAAATACAAAAAAGTACTGATCAAGAGCTGGCTGTCTAGGGGAGGAGCAAGTGGTAGTTAAGACCTGTGATTTCATCTGTGTAAGGAACTCCCCAGAATAGAAACTCCTCCCATCAAGTAAAATAGTTAATCTTCTCTAACTTCAAGTCATTCAGAGTTCTCTGGGCATACAGAGAGATTCAGTGACTTGCCCATGAGAACACAGTGCATGTTCAAGGCAGGCCTTGAACCCAGACCTTTTCCAGCTCCAAAGCTATGTCTACTTAGAGAGCCAGATAATAAAGGGCGGTATTGAGGATGGATTCCTAATTCTAGGATTTGTCAAACCTTAGCAAGCCTCTCTTCTTCCTGGGCCCTACCTATAAAGTAAGAAGCTGGGTCTAGGTGACTTCTAACATTTCTTCTAGCTTCAACATTCTGTGATTCTATGAATCCAGATGTGGATATGATTGGCCCCAGAGGGCAGAAAGAGGAGAAATGAACAGAAGTTGCAAAAAGGTAACCTTTCTATCCAAATTCTATCCAACCATTCCTCTTCTTTTCAAACTATTCTTTCTGCCTATCTGTTCCTTCCTTTTACAGAGCTCCTGAGGTCTGCACCGTACAGATCTGATTATAAGCCATCTGGCATTATCTAGTTGTCCTGAGACCCAGGTACCAGTCTTGTTTGTCACCTCGATTGTGAGCTCTTCAAAGGCAAGCACCATGTCTCATCTTTTCTGTCTCCCACAAAGCCAAGCGTATAGTAGATGTCAAGGAAGATTTGACAACTTGACAATATCCTTATTCCCAACCTTAATGTCTCAGACCTCTGAGATGCCTGCTTTGACCTGTCATCTTGTTCCTTTCTTCCCCTCTCTGACTACAATTTGTCCTATTTTCACCGCACCCTGCTACCTCCAACTCACGGGGGGAATGTGCAGGGCTTCTCTGTAAAATGTTCGGATATCCCAATAGTTCAGAAGGTTGCAGAGGGATCGTAGAAGACGGAATAGCCAAAACCCAGTGGCCAGGAACAAAAGGAAGATCAGGAGCGAGCTGGAACGTACCCTGTATTACACAGACAGATTGGTGGCCTGGATTAGGGTTTGATTACCTAGATAGATTAGAGTTAGGGTCCATGGCAGAACTAGTAAGCCCATAATCAAAGGGCATGGGGTAGGGATGGAGGAAAGAGCAGATTAAAAAATGGCCTAGGAATCCTGGACATAGGAAGAGGGCCTGGCTCTGAGGACTGAGCCAGGGATAGAAGAGATGAGACTCCCTCGTCCCTTTCCTCTCACCAGTCTGACTGTCTTTGTTCAGCCTTACTCCCCTGCCCTCTGCTCATCCTTACCTGCGCTTAGGCAGGGGCTAGAACAGAGGATGAGGAGGGGCGCAGTGTCTCTGATCTCAATCCCTGAACCATCCAGGTTCCCAGCCCCCCTGCTCTTAGCCCTTCTCTGCTTTCGCTCACCGCTGGGCACACTGGGCGGCAGGCAGGATAGTATCGGACAGTGCCACCTTGCTGTGAAGGACTCCAGGGGTCTGGTGGGAGCCAGGGGCTCCAGGCCGTGTATGGTTAACAGGTCGGTTGGCAAAGAGAACATCATAATCAACGCAGCGGAGCAGGAAAGTCGTGAAGGCAACAATGAAAACAAACTGTCTGTGGGCGGAGTGGGATAAGAATGAAGGCAGAACCAGAGGTGTTCCAGGGTGACAGGCCTTGGGAGTAGAGCCTGGGGTCAGGCCAGCTCCCGGACACAGTAGATCCCAGAGAAATAACCTGCCAACGCCAGCTCAGGGTGGGAAATGAGAAAGGGAAAGAGGAAGGTGGGGGCTACATGGGGAGGTGAGAAGAGGGAATGCTGTATGATGGGAGGGAAAATGATGAGGGGATGAAGACAAGAACTGAATATAAAGGACTTACCCCAACTGGAAGGCATCCTCCAGAAACATACAGGCAAAGCCATTCCGCTGATGGTAATTGTAGAGGTACCAAACTTATCAAGGAATAAGCCCGAGTCATCAAAGATCTCCCCCAAGATCCAGCACCCATTTAACAGCCCTCTCCCGTCAAGTACCCGCAACAGACTATTCATTCCTACAGTCTAGCCCCTGCCAGTTCTCAGGCACCCATTCCTTTCCAAGCAATGTCCTAGTCTTTGCCCTCAGCCCTGCTCAGCTTACAGATGCCCACTCCCAGCTGCCCTCAATGGCGGGCACATAAGATATCTTGGTGAAGAAGCTGTCCAAGTTCTGGATGTGATGCCAAGAACCTAGATGGAAAAAGGTAAGGAAGACAATTCTTTTTACCAGGTGCAATCCTCACAGTCACCCTGTGACTCAGCAGCAGAGGAGACCAACACTGGGAGATGAAGTGACTTACCCGGGAGCACCCAGCTAGTAAATGTAAGAGATGGAACTCTACATGCAGAAGTCTAGGCCGCATTTGGGTGGTCTCCATTCCCTTCACCTGTGACCTCCAAGCCCTTTGTCTTCATGCCCCTGCCCCCTTGAACTTTCTAAATGTGGGGACTCTGCTACTTGTGCCCCTCCCTCTCTGAGCTGTCTTCCATTCCACACTAGGACCTGTTTCAGCTGTGCTTCCTGTATCCCCACTTACCCCTGAGCCCCTCTGGCACATGGAGCAGGGGTTCCTGGTCATCCCCGGGGAGGGGGGAGTCTTGGTTGATGTCACAGTCCCTGTCAGGATCACAGTCTTCCAGGCGCTCGTAGTCCTGTTCCGGGATTAGGGGACCCATCCGCAGCCCCGAGGAAGTCTGGAGGGACCACTGTGAGGGAAGGGGAGTCACCGAGGCCAGGCATGGGGTGGAGTGGGATCTTACGCCAGATGGAGCAGAGCAAGGGGTCCCAGAAGACTCCCCATCAGGTGAAGAGGTTTCTGGGGCCTGGAGGTCACTGCTGTGGGGCTGCGTTACCCCAGAAGTCCTGGCTGGGCTAAGGGGCCTCGGGACGGAAGCAAGAAACGGGGAAGGAGAGCTTCTTGTGTAGGGAGTTGGAGACATAGAAAAGACCGAGATCCTACCCCTTCCAGACCCCAGACATCGAGGAGGAGGGAGCAAAGGGGATAATAACGTAGCTCCTGGCCCCAGCTCCCCCCATCTTTCTTGCGGCCCCTTTGTCCCCCCCCATCCCATCCGTCTCACCATCGGGCTGGTTCCTTCACAGACACACTGCTGTTGTTTTCTGGGACAGGGCTTGTGGTTCTTCGAAGGACAACAACAGAGTGACTCAGCCATAAGCAGGCCCGGGGCGTCCTGACTCCCAGTCACCTGTTTGACCACTCATGGCCCCTCCCAAGAGTCCTGGGGGAGCTCTGGATTCCTTCTCTCTCCCACCAGCTGGATAATGTTCAAGCGGACCCCGCTCCCCACCTGCACCTCTCCCCATGCCCTGCTTCGTGGCGTTCCGCCTTCGCCTCTTCCCCAAATCTGACTCAGTCCTGTCCAAACAGCTCCTCGGACTTCCAAGAAGCAAACTCGGGGCACTGGGGAAGAAAGGAGGCTGGCTCGGAATCCCCTGAGGGCAGACACAGAAGAGGCCGTGGGGCTGAGCAGAGGCCTCTGGGGGAGGGCCGGGGGCGAGCCTGTGCAGCCTCATTCCTGCAGGCCTGACTCTTCAGGCACTCAGCCTCCTGTCAGACCCGTTCCTAAGGGGCTGACTCAGCAGGAGGTGGGGACTGGCGTGAGGCCCGGGGCGGCGATAGTAACAGAGGCTCTCTGGTTCCCAGAGGACATGTCGGGTAATGGCTGTGCGCACAGTAGGGATTTTGTCTAACAGACCTGGGGGCTGGGGTAGGAAAGGATCACAGAACTGAGGGCTTACAATAACCCTAAAAGGCTTTCTAGTCCAAACCGTCCTCTTACAGGTGAGGAGGCTGTGGGTCAAGGGGATGCAGGTGCCAACCCCAACCCTGACCTACACTTGCCCGGTAGGAATCTACCCTCTGATGTAAGCGCTGCCTGCCTCAGGCCGGGAGCGAAGGTAGGATACTTTGTAACCGGCACACACTCGGTCATTAGTGAGGGCAGGCCTCAGTGCATGCTGACAGGCTCGCGCCGAAGCTTCTGGGACAAAGTGTAACACTGAAGCTTCTCACTTGCCCCGCCCCTCATCCGCTCCGGAAAGCCGCCCCTAACTCCTCCCTCTTTGTTCCAGCCCCTCTTGCCTTCCTCTCTAAGGACTCCCCTCCACAGGAATTCTCCAGAAGACTCCTTCCTCCTCTGGGAGTCCCTGCTTCATACCAAGAACCTCTCCTCCCCCCCCACTACCCAAAACTTCCCCTCCCCCCGGCTCAACTCCCCCAGAACCCCCTCCCCTCTTTTCCTGATCCCCTTCCCTTCCACCCTCAATAATAAATTATTTATTATTAAATAAGACTATTACAGTAATAAGTAAATACGCAAATAAATAGTATAAATAAGCCTAAAGTGATGGTTTAAGAGCAGGACGGCTTTCCCCAGCCCCTCCCCGATTTCTTGACAGCTCAAATCAAGGTTTAGAGGTCAGATCGGCTGGGGCTCCACCTCCGTCTCCCCATCACTTCCCCGCCCCCTTCCTGGGCCCTTTCAGATCTCGGACGGGATCTGGACTTTGACGCGGCCCCGTCATGCCACGCCCACGCCCACACCTTGGCTGTCCCAAGAGTGCCAGTGACTAACCCCGAGCCCTCGGGTCATCCCTTCGCCCCGCCCCATCCTCCGTCTGGCTCCGCCCCCGAGGGGGAGGGCTAAGGAAGCCCGGAGCCTTTTCCGAGCCTTAGAGGGGGAAGGGCTCCAACTGATTGTCCAGTCACAGCTCTGGGAGGATACGGTCGGAGAGATTTTCTCCAATCATAACTCAGGAGGGTGGAGGTCAAGACCTTTCCACCAATCCTAGCTAAGCCTCGTGAGGCTCGTCGGGAAGGGGGCTGAATCAACATGGCGCCTTCAGCGGGACAAGGGTGAAACCGCCACCGCCGGCTGCTTCCATTCTCCCGCTCCAACATGTTGGTTCATTTATTTCGGGTCGGGACTCGGGGCTGCCCGGTGCGGGGAGCCCTGCTACTGCCGCTCCGGCCCCGAACGTTTACGGCCGTCAGGTAAAAAGAAGCGTCGGGCTTGGAGCGGGCCAGTGGCTCGCCGGTTCCGTTCCGCGAGGGCTCCCCCTGGGAAATGTAGTTCCAGTGTCGCGCGAGGCTGCTGGGAGATGTAGGCTTCTCCCTCCCCCCCTCCCCCCCCCAGTGTAATGTCATCTGCGCGGGAGCGTGCTTAATAATTTACGGTCCGATCCGATGCAGGCTGATCTGCGCTTTGTTTTATGGGGCCCGGCACCTCTGAGGCTGAAGTCCAGTGTTCAGAGAACAGCCCCCCCCCCCCATGGTCTCATTAGGTCAAAGGCTAGGTCCCCTGACAAATGAGCGGCATTTCCCTGCAGGAGAGCCCCTCCCCTTTGTGCAGTCCCGTGCTTCTCACCTATGTCATCTAACGCGCCCCTCACTCAGCCCAGTGAGGGACGAGATCCCGAGGAAGCCGGGCACCCAGACACAAAAGTGACCCCAAGAAAAGCCGGCCTTGGCTAAGGCACGAGGCACGCTGCTGCGCCCCGCGAGGCCTGCTTCCAAAAGCCAACGTGATGTCGCATCGGACTGGCGCGAGAGCGAAGCTCAAATGCCAAAAAGTGGCCCGCCCTCCCGCTCCTGCGGTGTGACCCCTTAGACCCCAAGTCCGGGCTTCCGGACCGCGGGAGGGGCGGGGGCGAGCCACGGGGGGGATTGAAAATGCTTCAGTGAGGAAAGAGCAAGGGCCGGGCTTGTTTAAGTAAAAGTGACATTTACAGAGGAATAGCCGGGAACAGAGTGCCGGTTTGTTCCTCAGCTGTCAGAAGTGTTGGTGAGAGTTGAGGAGGAGCAGCTCCAGGGCCGGGGGTGGGATCGTGGTGTTAGAAGCCGGACGTGGCCGCGGGCGCCGGAGCTGGCGAGGAAGAAGGGGTCCGGCCTCCCAGCTGTGGGGGGCACGTGACTCAGCACCCCAGGACCGCCGCTTTTCCAGGCTGCTCTCAGACCCACGGTCTGGGAACTCCCCAGAGCACGGGAGATCCCCATTGGACCAGCGAGAGACTGCAGGCGGGGGTCAGCGCTCAGACGGAAGCAGATCCTGGGGCTCTCGCCCAGGGCCGTTTCCCAGCATCTGCAGCTTTCTGAACTCCCACAGAGCAGGAAGGGAAGGCGCCCGCGGGCCGGGCAGGACGGGAAAGCATCAGACAGGCTCTGCCACTAGCTCCAGCCGGGCCGAGTCGCAGCTCTCCCGGGCTCTCGGGCCCAAGGCTGAAGGCTCAGGAGGAGCAGGGGCTGGGAGAGCCGGGCCTGGACCCTTGAGTGGTGCTCTTACACGGGTGGGTTTTACCATCAGCGGGACGCTCCCATGCTCCTTCTCTTTCTCTTCCCTCACCCCCACAGAAGTGCCAGGGCTGGGGCCCAGCAGAGACCAAAGCTGTCCTAGCTAACTGACCGATTTAAGACCGCTTTCTCCCCACAGGCATTTGGAGAGTCGCACTGGCTCCTACATCCTGCGGGCTCTGGCCCGCCTCCGGCTCTGCCCACCCAGAAGCCCCCCAGCTAAGCGGCAAGGATCCTCTCTCTGGGTTGGGGGGCTACTCTTGGGTCCTATGATATGGAGCAAAGGCTGCCACTTCTATCTCGTGGGGCGGTGCGAGGTGGAGGGGCTGCCCCTTGTGGAATCCAAGCCCCAGCCAGAGGAGCCCTGCTTCAGCTGGTCTATCTTCTGGTGCTTTCTGCGACCCCACTTGCTGGCCCTGGGGACAGCCATTGTGGTGAGGTCATCCCCCCACCCCCCACATTCTTCCATCTCTGCCACAGACAGGGAAAGGGTCATAAGAAGATGTGAATGGGGGTGGCCCAGAGAGAAGATAACTAAGTCTGTTACATCCCACCACTACTACTCCAAAAGAGGTTCAGGGACAATGGCAGGGAGGAGCTCCTTGTGAGGGAATGGAAAGGAATCTCCTCCAGGGAGGCTGGACTCCAGTCACTTGGGAGGTGCTAAAAACGCTGTTGGGCTTTTCAAGAAGAGTGTCCAGTTTATACAATTCCCATAGAAATAGTGGGAGCAAGGGCCAAGCATGGAGCAGGAGGAAGCATTAGGGATACCCAGAAGCCACCAGGGCGAAAGAGACAATCATAGTTAAGGCCATTGAACATAGATTCCTTCCTTCCTTCCTTCCTTCCTTCCTTCCTTCCTTCCTTCCTTCCTCCCTTCCTTCCTCCCTCCCTCCCTCCCTCCCTCCCTCCCTCCCTCCCTCCCTCCCTTCCTCCCTCCCTCCCTCCCTCCCTCCCTCCCTCCCTCCCTCCCTCCCTCCCTCCCTCCCTCTTTTTATTTACCAGATATATATGCATGGGTAGTTTTACAACATTGACAATTGCCAAGCCTTTTGTTCCAACTTTTCCCCTCCTTCCCCACCCCTCTCCCCCAGATGTCAGGTTGACAATACATGTTACATAGGTTAAAGTATAAATTAAATGCAATATATGTGTACATGTCCAAACAGTTATTTTGCTGCACAAAAAGAATGGGACTTTGAAACAGTGTACCATTAGCCTGTGAAGGAAATAAAAAATGCAGGTGGACAAAAATAGAGGGATTGGGAATTCTATGTAGTGGTTCATAGTCATCTCCCAAAGTTCTTTCTCTGGGTGTAGCTGGTTCAGGTCATTACTGCTCTATTGGAACTGATCTGGTTCTAGATTCCCCTTTTCTAATTCTTCCTTTTCCCCCTCTCCAATCACAGCTAGCACTGGGATCTGCCTTGGTGAACGTGCAAATTCCCCTGCTCCTGGGCCAGTTTGTGGAGATTGTGGGGAAATACACACAAGATCATTTGGGGAACTTCATGATGGAGGCCCGAGGCCTTGGTCTTCATCTACTCTCCCTCTACACTATCCAGGTATTACAGTAGGAAGTCTGTGTGGGGAAGAGTCTGAGGAATATTTAATCATCAATTTTATAGTATACTGCCTTAAGTAGAGATTCAAGCCCTGGCATTTTTGGGGGGTTGGGAATGGCGAGGGATCTAGGGCTATGTTTAGACCAGAATCAGTTAGGGAAGCCTCAGTGGAATTCTGTGGATCTCTTTTGTTGCTCTCCTTAGGGGGTGCTGACCTTTGGGTACCTGGTACTGTTGTCAAGACTTGGAGAACGCATAGCCAAAGATATTCGGCAACAACTGTTTAGCTGCCTGCTTCGGTAATGCCGGGTGGAAGGAAGGGTGATTGTGGGCTGGGATGTAAAAGCAGGCCTGGGAAGAGAGAAAAGGTCTGCTTCCCTAAGGACACTCAGAGAGTAAAGGAAGGAGACTTTGGGAGATAGTCAAGGACACAATTAGTGATGGTAGGGGTGGAGTTGGGGGGGGTGATATAGAAGCTGTGATTCTGATACGCCTGTATCCACCCCCCAGGGATCCCTGTCAAATTGAGTCTTGGGGCTGACGCCTTTTCTTCCTCTCCCAGGCTCTGATATTCCCATTTCTGGCCCAAAGAGACAGTTCCTCAAGACTATAGACATGAGAGGTATCATGACCTGGAAAGAGCATACTGGGATCCAGAAGAGCAGGGCTTTAATTCCGCCTCTGGCATGTATTATTAGCTACATGGTCTTGATTAAATTATATAATCTTTCCCTTTGCTTCAGTTGCCTCATGTCTAAAATAAAAACTTTCCCTTTCTTGAGATGGAACAAACAAGCTAAGAGACCTCTTGAATCCTTTCCTGCTTTAGGATCTCTTCATCTATCCCCCTTCCAGCCCTGGTACTGGTGTCCCTCATCAGTCCCTTAAAAGAGAGCACAAGTACCCTGCTGCTCATGGAGCCCAGCCCCGGGTCTGTGCTTTGGGACATCAGTGTGGGATGTGATCATCTGGGTGACCCCACCCTCCTTCCTCCAGACAGGACATTGGCTTCTTTGACACCAAAAAGACAGGGCAGTTGGTGGCACGACTAACAGCTGATGTGCAAGAATTCAAGTCGTCCTTCAAACTTGTCATCTCCCAGGTCAGGGGGCTCCTGGTTGCCCTTTTTTAGGGAGACTCTAGGCAGATCTAGGGGTGAGCTGGTAACATCACCTGGGGGGAAGGAAAGGGGGGAGACCAGAAATAAAGACAGACTGAGGGATATGGACACTCCTCCTCACTGCTTCTGAAATCCCACCACCAGGAAATCTCCCGGGTGGGACAGATAGGACTGGCTTTCTTCGCCCCTGCCCTTCTGCAACAAGAGCTTCTGCTGATTGTCCCCACCCTCTCCCTTCTATAGACCTAGCAGGTCAGGGATCTCCTGATCCCTAGCTCTGTGGGACTCCATAGACTGAGCTCCTGAGGGCCGCTGCTCTGTAGCAGGGCCACGGCCTGGTCTGGTGGCTAGCCCCTCAGAAAGGGACATGGGAAATGTGGGCTGGCAATCGAATGGGATGTGGATTTGGCTGAACCCCTTTTCATAGACTGTACATGGGGTCATTTTCTCATTTAGGGGGCTGCTTTTCACCACTTTATCTGTATTCTTGCATACCCATCAACAAGTTCCTCTGCCCAGTGGCAGATGACTGCGGGAGAGCTGGCAGAGAATTTCAGGTGCAGCTCAGGCCTGGGCAGCTGGAGAAGCGTAACTAATTGGCCATCGCAGGGACTCGTGGCCTGTCTTTGGGAGCAGCATTCTGATCAGCTCCTCGGGCCAGCCGACCCTTGACCTGATAAAGACTGTTGGCGGGTGGCCCTGATTCCAGTCGTTCTCTCCTTTCCCTCCAGGGCCTCCGCAGCTGTACCCAGATGGCGGGCTGCCTGGTGTCCCTGAGCGTGCTGTCCCCACGTCTCACGGTTATATTGTTAATGGTCACGCCGGTCCTGGTTGGGGCGGGTTCCCTGCTGGGCGCCCTTCTCCGCAAGCTCTCTCGACAGGCTCAGGAGCAGGTACCAGCGCCGCCCTCGCTCTCCCTGACCCTAACTTCCATTCCTCCCCGGCTTCCTTTACCTTTGGCCTCCCCGCTAGCCCACTTTAAATATTAGGCACCCCACATTTGCTAATTCCTGGGTCCCCTGCAGATCTCTAGGGCAACAGGTGTGGCGGATGAAGCCCTGGGGAACGTGCGGACCGTGAGAGCCTTTGCCATGGAGCCACAGGAGGAACAGTGAGTCCTGGAGAGGTGGGGGACGGGGCGGGCGGAGGGGGCGGGCGGCTTCCCTCAACACCTGGCATTGGGCCCCATGGCAGGCACTATGGAGAGGAGCTGGAGAAGTCATGCCAGCTGTCGGAGAAACTGGGCAGAGGCATCGCCATCTTCCAGGGGCTCTCCAACATCGCTCTCAACTGTGAGTGTCGCCTTAAGGGCAGGAGTAGGCGTGGGGTGGTCCCAGAACCATCAGAAGCAGGGGGGCTGGGGGCATCCAGAGGCAGAGTCTCTTTACTCATAGGATCAGAGAACTTTCGATGTTCCTTGTGTAACGGATAAGGGAACCGAGATCCGATCAAGACGGATCACTTGCCCCAAATTAGGAGCAGAGCCCAGAGCTCCCTGGCCCCCACCCTGGTGACCTCTCCCCCCATGTTCCCCATGCAGGCATGGTTCTAGGCACGCTGTTCATAGGAGGCTCCCTGGTGGCGGGACAAGAGCTGTCAGGCGGGGACCTCATGTCTTTCCTGGTGGCATCCCAGACCGTGCAGAGGTAAGTGAGGGTGGGCGGGGGCGCGGGCCTTGGGAAAATGGATGCCCAGAGCCTCTGCTGTTTGGTCAGGTGCCAGGCGCACACACATCCATTGCATGCCATTGGCCTTTTAGAGCCAGCTGGGTCTTGCTGTAGTTTACTGTGTTAGTGCCATGTACTCCTCTTCAGCTGGGCAGCCCAAGTTTTTTCCAGAAGAGCTCCCACCTAGGCCCTATCCAGGCAGAATCATAAAACTCTTCTAATCTAGCCTCTCATTCAGGGCAGAAACAACCTCTGTGTAAGTCCCTCCAGGGCTGGAAAGATCACGGCATTTTAGATGATCTGTTTTATTGTTGGACATTTCTTCCTCACGTTGATCCCAAGACCAACTCTTTCTGATGTCTACCCAATAATCCCACAACTTCGCCACCCACAGTAACACAGAACAACATCATTCTCCTTTTTTGTAATCATCAACTATATAAAGCCACCAGTTGTGTCCCCACAGGTTGTTTTTTCTCCAGGAAATAATCAGTTCCTTTATCTTCTGTGTGTCATGGTTTCTAGACTTATCCTGATCCTCCCCATTCAGATAAACTCCATTGTCTTTGTTATCTCCTTTAAAATGGAACCTACCAAAAACATGCATTCAAAAGACTTGTTTTTCCCCTGATCTCCCCAACTCAGCCTGTTTGTATTTCCCTCCTGTCCCTCATCGTCCCCCCTCACACACATCTTCTTTCTTTTCCTCACATACTTCTTCCAAGGCTCAGAACAGTGAAGAAGCGTTAGATGGCTGAATGCAGTAAATTGACTCACGTTTCCAGGACTTGCTTATTCTCCCCAGCACTCTAGACACTAATGACTTCTAGAGTTCTTGATTTCCTTACACCTGCTCTGTTTCTGATCTCCATGGGGCTGTACAGTACTTGGATATCATGGACAGAACTGGGGTCCTAGCACAGGTTACTTCCCTTTAGTCACCCTCCCAGCCATCATTGAAACACTCCAGACAGACCAAAAGGGAGTCCCAGGAAACAGACTTTGAGAGCCGGTGAGAGTTGGTGGTGGAAAGGGGCCACCTAGCACACCCATGGGCCTCCTCTTAAGTAGACTGGTGCAAGGAGAGAAGGATGGAACCATAGAGAGGCTCATAGAGGCCGGGTAAGGGGAACACAGAACTGGGGTCTTGGCTGGAGGAGCGGGACTGAGGAGTTTCCTCTTAACTCCACCTTCTAAAAGGATGCACTGAGGCTTTGTATCTGTGTCCTCCATGACATTGGGAAGGAGATGCCATGACATGCAGGTGAATTGGATTGAAGGGAGGGAGGGCTGGGCCAGGTCACCTGCCTTACTTTCCCCTCTAGAGCCTTCTGGGTGCAGGCACAAGAAGATATTAACTCTGTTGAATGAATGAGGCTACGGGACTGGCAGCGGGAAGCTTACTCCCCCTGCTGGGTAGCAGTGGGATATTTCCTATCTCTCAATTAGTTTATTAGAGAAGCTGAGTCTTTCATTGAGATGCTAAGGACACAAGAGCCCTTTGCCAAGTCCCTAATAGTCTGAAAGACATTCTTTTTCTTCCTTAATCTTCTCCCTCATTCCCCCAACCCCAAATTTTCCTCATTTATTCAAGAAAGCTGTTAAGTGCGGCTCTCGCACTCAACTGTCGCTAATCAATCCTAATTCCCAAGTCTGAGCAGAGAAACTCTGATAAATATAATGTCTTACCTCTGTTTTGAGGTTCTCAGAAGTCCTCCAGCTGCTATTTCATATGGACGCAGTTTGAGCACAACAAAGCACCTGAGAGTTTTGGCACACAAGCTTAGACTTTATCATGTAGTTTATACCTCACTCTATGAGGTATCGCTCCTGCACTATCTCGGTATCGCTCCCCAGGGTCGAACTCCAGGTGGATAGAGGTCAAGTCCTTCCTCCTCTGAGCTTATATAGGGTCTAGGAGGTCACAGGCACAAGCCATTCAATGATGGAGATTTTACATCTTGTTCCTGACTCGATTTCAGAGTGAGATTTTAGGATTCCCGCCATGGCTGGAGGTCCCACCCATGAAGGAAGTCCCTTTGTATTCAACTCCAATCACATCTGGAGACCTCAGACACTATTGGCCTACTTTCTCAATCTCAATTGCACTTGCCTGACCTCTTTCAAGGACCCTTACCGCTGTTCTCTTCCCATGACCAGCTGAAACATGGACAAGTTGTCTGTCTAGCCTATTTCAGAGCCATTTTTCCAGCTTTCCCCTCCTATGGAAAAATCACCTATCTCTCTGCCAGTAATGAAGTCAGCCTTCTCTTGGAAATTTGGACCTGACATTCTTCATGAATAGGAACACACGTATTCTTATCCAGAGTGACTACTGATTTATGACTAATTGTTTACCACCTCCCACTCACATAGCCAAGTGAACCTCCTACTCCTGCTCCTTAATATCCCCACCCCTCTACCTATTGGGTCAGTTTTACTCATTTCCTCCCCATTTCCTCTTTCCCCCTAATATATAGCTTCTAGCTTACAACCTCTGTGTCCTAACTTTTCAGTGCCCAGGTGATATGGAAAGAAGCACACAACAGTAGGCAAAACACAGGACAGAGCAAAATCATGGGGCCTATTTGGAGGGCATCCTAATACCTGTTCCTTTCCCTTTCTTAAAATTTTTGCCTTTGTCTTACGATTATTTTCTTTTCAGTTTTTAACCCTTCCTCTCTGCAGTCCAGACAACAGCTGAAATTCTCTGATTGGTGTTTATCCTCTTGTTCTTTGCCTTGGCTCTTTGTGAAACAGCTAGGTGGTACAAGGAAGAGAGCATTGAGCTTAGAGTTAGGAAGACCTAACTTTGCGTCGGAAACTCACTACCTGTGAGACCATGGGCAAAGTATTAGACTTCGGTTTGCCTCAATTTCCTCATCTGTAAAATGGGGATAATAAGAGTATTGACTTCCAAGGATTGTTGTAAAGATCAAATGGGATACTAACCATTAAAGCATTTAGCACAATGCCTGGCACGTAGATGTGATAAATGTCCAACCTCATAGCCACTCTCTATTTCTCTTTCTCTCCCTTCAGATCCATGGCCAACCTCTCTGTTCTGTTTGGTCAGGTGAGTTGAAGTGGGGTCACAGAGGTATTCAGATGTAAGGTTATCATTGAATGCTGCAAAGCTTGGATTATTTCTGAAAAGCTCTGGCATGGGGGGGGACTCACTGGTCTGCTGGGAAAAGTAAGGAACCCCTATGTTAACTAAAGTAATCTTTTAGACCCTCCCTCCCCCCCAAAAAAAAATCTCTTTGAAATCGCAGAGGTATGGAAGTAATATGGACCCCTTGCCTCTTTTTTTCTGCCCAGATTTCACTTTGCATGCCCACTCTTGCACATTCTCTTCCATGAAATCTCAGGGCTCTTTTTCTCCATCAGTGGCACAAGTTCTGGGTTTACACGAAGACTTATCTGTTGGGGCCCCTCCCCTTAACTGTACTTAGCCCCATAACCCCCAGCACCGGCATCCTCCTCCCTGTCACTGCCAGGTGTGGTATGAATTATGGGTCCTGAATTTGGTGGCCCCTGCCCACCCCCATCTCCTGGTCTCTTCCTCTAGGTGGTTCGAGGGCTTAGTGCTGGGGCCCGGGTCTTTGAGTATATGTCTGTGATCCCCGACATTCCAATACAAGGGGGGCACTGCATTCCACACGCTGAGCTCCAAGGCGCTGTCAGTTTTCACAATGTCTGCTTCAGGTCAGCACAGGGGACACTTGTGGCTGGGGATGGGGAAGTGGTCAATGGGTGAGGTCTTTTCCATGCAGAGCTTCTCTTAGAAGGGACTCTTTTAATAGGGGAGTAAGAGGTTCAGTTCTTCATGGTGATTTTTTGGTAAAAGAGATTATTTTCTGCATCCCTTTAAGCCCCTTGAATAGCACGAGGTACTGGAAGAAGAAAGAAATATTGTTTCCATCGCTAGTCTCTGCTTCCTAAAACTGATGAGGGTTTTCAAGGCAATTCTTGAGTCCCTGCCTATCTTAGACTTTTCTCTGACATGCCCTTCTTCTAGCTATCCCAGCCGGCCATGTTTCCCAGTACTCAAGAACTTCAATCTGAGACTGCCTCCTGGAAAGATAGTGGCCCTGGTGGGACAGTCTGGGGGAGGTGAGTAGATCCTTGTCCCCAAGCCATCCTGAAACTTCTCCAGGAGGGCAGAATGTGGTGTCCCGCATCCTCCTCCTGAGACACGGGGCTCCATGGCTCTCTTTGTATCCACGTCTTTCCAAGAAGGGCCTTCTGAAGTCCTGGTCTCTTTCCTGACACCTCTCTCTCTCTCCAGGAAAGTCTACAGTGGCTGCACTGCTTGAGCGGTTCTATGATCCCACCGAAGGAATGGTGTGCTTGGATGGGCAGGATCTTCGAAACCTGGACCCCTCTTGGCTCCGGGGTGAAGTCATTGGCTTCATAAGCCAGGTGAAAGGGAGGATAAGCAGTAGGGCTGAGAGTAAGAACCTGGGGTGTGGGGTGGAAGCAAGTAGTTCTCGGCTGTGGCCCCAATAGCGAGATGGGCCGCTCCCCAAAGTGCAAAATCTTGGTTTGGTTAGTCTCTTCCTTCTGCAGTCTTTTTGCCCTCCCCCATCCCTGAATGTAGGTGATGTTGCCTAAATGTTCTCAGGGAAACCTCAGGTTCAGTCACTTAACCTCTTAAAGCAAATGAAACCCCTGTGTTCTCTCTCCCAACACTATAGGTATGTTCAGTTTTCTCATTGTGAAATGAAAAGTTTCATCTCATTCAGTCTGTGGGGAACAAGTGTTTTGCAGGAAAGGAAGGCTTTCTGGGCCCCTTGAAATTATATCACAAAATAGCCAGTTCTGCACAGAAGTTTTGAAAAAGCTATGTTATAACTGTGAATTGTATTTCACTCAAGTCCTGCCCTGACATATATGCTGTGTGATTCTGGGCAAACCACTTAAACTCTCGGTGCTCTAGACCAATGGTGTCAAATTCAGCTAGAAATAAGGGCCACTAAAGCAGATAGAAGGATCCCTACAAGCCACATATTGACTTTAAAAATTACATAGTCATAAAAATATGTTGCATTTATTTTGTGGACTATTTCCCAATTACATCTTGATCTGGTTTGGGCAGAGCGGCATTTGGGGGCTGTGGGGTAGGCCACATATTTGACACCATCATTTAGGCAATTCTCTAGGATGATAAGTCACAGAGGAGCTACCCACCTGCATTGGGAGAGGAAATTTCTGCATCTGGGACTTGCCCCTGCTCCATACTCTTAGCCTATATTTGCTATTAACTTACCATTCAAGGCCTTAGCCTTGTTCCCAAAGTCTCCTTCCTGCTCATGTCCACAGGGCACTGGTTTGGTTTTAAACTGCTAGCATCAGAGCATGGAGTTTTCTCATCCTGGTATCTTGTATGTGATTCTCTGGTGAAGAGCTGCCTGGCAGCCCATTAGTAAGAGCCCCAGAAAAGACAGACAGGCAGAAAGGATCATGCAATTGAATTTGCAAGGCCATGTGGCCTTACTCTGTCCCCATTCCCACCTAGTAACCCTTACCAAACCTTTATAGGCCATTCCTCTACCCCATCGTTTTCCAAATACTTCTTTTTCCACCTCCAGACCTTTACAATTCTGACACTGTCTTCTTTCTTCCCAAAATTGCTATCTCTGGGTTTCCTGCATCCTATCTTAGCCATAGTATGTTCCCTTTACTGGCTGTGACAACCTCAACAATTCTAGGGAAACTTGGAGGTTGAGGAGCTAGAAAGGCAGGATTGGGTGAGTCTTGAAGAGGGAAAGATGGTGGTAAACTCATTGATCCTTCATCCTCCTCTAGGAGCCCGTCCTTTTTGGCACAACCATCATGGAGAACATCCGCCTAGGAAAGCTAGATGCCTCCGATGAAGAAGTCTATGCAGCTGCCCAGGAGGCTAATGCCCATAATTTCATTTGCAGTTTCCCTGAGGGCTATGACACCGTTGTGGGTAAGTGAGACCTTACCCAGCTCCCTTGCTTGGACACAGACACCCTCCTATTTCGGTGGTCACATTGCCAGTCCCAAAACAGTGTGAAGAGATTTGAAGGGCAAATCTCAAGGGAAGAGAATATCTGAAGAGGAAAATCTTAATTCTACCACAGATGGCAGCTGACCTATGAGTTGCTATATTGGGAAAAGCTCAAAGGGGCCAAATGAATCCCAAGCTATGCAAGGCTATTATTGAAGAAGCCATGCCATAGCACTGCATTTAAAAAAAAAAAAAAAGTAAATCTTATGTAAGTTGAGTGGTCAAATCCTTTCAGACAGAAGTAGAGGGAAACATTTCAAGTCTTTCATCATCCCCAGAGTGGCTCTTGTTGCTTTCAGTCCATCAGGACATCTTTCCCAAAGTCTTTTCTCAGTCCCTTCCCAATCTTGTTTCAGCTCTTTGGCCTTGTCTTCTGGTGGGATGAGGGTCCCATCTAAATTCTTGTAGTGGTTCCAGTTGTCTTCCCAAACTGCCTTTAATCTTTTAGTCTCCCTGACTTCAAGCTCAGTAACCTCATTTTTTAAGTCCTAATTTGATGTCCATTTTTTGCAGAAGTCCTCTGAACCTTCTTTGAAGGTCTCCCTCTACTTCAGTTTTTTTGGTCTGTTTATCTAGAGGAGAGGAGCGGCCTTGCTTACTGATGGAACAAGTGGAATTTTCAGGAGCTTTCTTCCTCCTTTCCCTAATCCCCCAAGGTTGTGGGGACCAACAGAGCTTCCCACGTCAGTACATCCCGGCCCATGCTTAACAAGATCTCTTTGTGCTCATCTATGGGACTAAAGCTTGTTTCTTTCAGTTTTGCCTGAGGATGTTGCAGTTCATCCTTGACGCCTAGTATCATGAGGGAGGGTTACCAGTGCTGCAGCAGGTTTACACAGTGCAGGAAGTCCAGGGTTTGAGACTCGCTGCTGAAGCTTGGCAGCTGGAGGACTACCTGACCACTGGGCCTAATGCCTATTCTGTTAGAATTGTTACGAGGTTCAAATGAGCCAACCTCCGTCAAGTATTTCACAGACTTAACCTGCTGCATAAATACTACATAATTTTCGTTTTATTTTTTATGGATAGAGAAATAGTGGATTAAGAGCTGGCTTTGGGGCCAGAAAAACCTGGGATTGAGTCTGACCTCACACACTAACTGTGACCCCAGCAAATTACCTGCCAGCGCTCTAGATAGCTCTAAGGATAGAAGATACAGAGCAGGTGCTGACTTGCATGGGAAGTTGTTCTGCCAGTTCCTCGCTGTGAGCTCCTTAAGTCAGTGGAATCGCGGGACTGTTTCTCATGCTTAGCTCTACTATTATTATATCTTTAAAAAGATTTTTTTATTGATAACTTTTGTTTTTACATTAAAGCCATTTCTGGATGCTTCTTTCCTCCCCCTGCATACACACATACCCTTGACACACATATGTGTAGTCAGTGTGCCCTCCCTCCTTTGTAACAAAGATCAGACAGAGCCAATGAGCTAATCCAGTGTCCAAGCCTGACACGGTGAAAGTACTTAACTATCAGTAGGAGTGAAATGGGATTCCTGCTCCCTTCTTCATGTTTAAGACTGATCATTAAAAGTCCTCCCCTTTCAGCTTCTTTGTAGAATATTTTTCATTTATGTTATTGCAATCAATGTACATATTGTTCTCATTAACTTCGTGCCTCTGCATCAGTTCATACAGGCCTTTTGTGTTTCTCTTAAGTTCATCATATTCTTTTTTTCTCACCACTAAGTAACATTCTGTTCTATTTGGAGACCATAATTTGTTTGGCCATTCCCTAATTACTGGGAAGCTTTCTTACCAAAAAATGTTGCCACAGGATATTTTGGCTTTCCTTCTGTCTTTGAGCTTCTTGGGGCATGAGCCCAGTAATGACAAGACCCAGTTTGGTGTCTTCTTGTAGCCATTGTAAAACTGATCTTGCCATCAGCACTAGCATATCCCTGGGCGTGTGTGTTCACTCACATCTCTTTATATTATGTGATATTATGAAGAAGCTTACATAGTTTTTGGTTCATGTCTCTGAAGATGAAGCAGAGGGCAGAACATTTCAGAACCAAATAAAAACTGAAACATGAGCAGGTCTGGGACCAGAACAGTTCTTTGGAATTAGATCACCAGAAGGTTTATACAAACACATGACAGGGTGCCCCACCTTGGACTAGTCGCTGTTGAAACCAGTAACAGAACCGGAAGGCAGTCTGATTGGGGAGAGCACCAAGGAGGGAGTTCCCTCATGGGCTGTCTTTGATGGGGGGACAGTCACAAACTGTGCCCACTGATGTTTTTGATCTTTCTCTCTCCTCCCTCCCATCCCACAGGCGAACGAGGTGTCACCCTCTCAGGGGGCCAGAAGCAGCGTTTGGCCATTGCCCGGGCTCTCATCAAGCAGCCCAAAGTGCTGATCCTGGATGAGGCCACGAGTGCACTGGATGGGGAGTCAGAGCGAGTCGTTCAGGAGGCCCTGGACCGAGCCAGCTCCGGCCGCACCGTGCTGGTCATTGCCCACCGCCTCAGCACAGTCCGGGCAGCCCACCAGATCGTTGTGATGTCTAAAGGATGTATCAAGGAGGTCAGCCTCGAGCTGGTGTGGGAAGGATGGAGGGAAGGACAGAATCAGAGGGAAGGTGTTGGAGGCTCCAGTTTGGCCCCGACCCAGGAGAACCAGAGTTGGAAATCTAGTGCTGCGCCTCCGGTAGTTGGCAATGGGTAGGGACGAGGGGAACACCAGATGACGAGAGTACAGATAACGGCCTTGAGATTGCCACTATGGTGTGGGTCAGTGGGAGGAAGAATGCACTGTGTCCCACAAGGTGACTTCTATCTAGAAGTCCTTTTAAATGGCTCTTGTTTATCAGAGATGGCTTTAAGACTGAGGAGATAATGGGAATGGGATGCTGAATCAGGATAACCATAGCAGCAGACATCATAGAGTCAGAGCTGGCAAGAGATTATCTCACTCTGCTCCCCAGATTTTACAGATGAGGAAACTGAGGCCTGGAGATAATGAAGTAATTTTTCCTAGAGTTTGGAATCTTGGACCTCTGACCCCAAATTCATCATGTTTTCACTTTCTCCACACTAGCTCACCAGGTCTAGGAAATACCAAGACCACCTGGAGTCCAAAAGTATTAAGTGAGGACACAGAATCAAAGCCTCAGGGCCAGGAGTGGAATAGTGACCATTCATTCCTAGCCAAAAGCTGGCCTTGAGCCACTCCCTTCCCTTCCTGCCCTTGGAATTAATACTTTTTTTTTTTAAAGGAGAAAGATTAACAGAATTTAAAGGGCTTTGAAGGAATTTCTGCTTTGAGCCAAATCTCCGAGCCTGAAGGTTAGGTCCAAAGGTTGGAGGAGGAGAATGCTGTGTGTGCATGCAGATAGTGGGTAGACTCTGGATTTTCTTTAGGTTTGGCGTCTTGCAGGATCATTATGAGTACTCAGTGTTTGCTTTAGGTAATCCTTTTGTTTTGCCTTCCCAACCCCTTCCAAGCAGAAAGCTTATTGTCTTGAGTCCCCAAGTGTCAATAGACTTTGAAGGCCAGTGAGGGTGGCTTGTTGTCTACTTCCCCAGAGCCCCAAGACTAGGGGTCAGAGTGACCTATTGTATACACCTCTGTATTTCTGCTTCTTTCAGATTGGAACCCACTCGGAGCTCATGAGGAGAGGTGGGCTGTATGCAGAGCTCATCAGAAGTCAGACCTTAATGCCTCCAGGCTATAAAAACTACAGCCCTAGGTTCTGAAAATTGGCCTCTTGGGGGTCCACCTGACCCAGGAGCCTGAACACTCCCAAGGTTCCAGAACTCAGAACAGAGTTCAAAGTGGTGACGAAATCCCAGAAAAGGAGTAATAGGAAAAGGGGACTGTCAGCAGGGGCGGAGGGAGTACAGGATGCTACTGTTATGGCTGTACTCAAAATAAACCCTGGGCTGGAGCCAGCTGGAGGGTTGGAAAGGAGCTAGGGCCCAGCCTCCTTCTTCTTAGCCAGGCATCCTCCCTTCCCCCCATCAGAACCATAGGAGCACTATTGGCATGAGATGGGGTCATTGTGGTACCCCGTTATCCTGCCCCTTCTTCCCTGACTTGCCTCTTACCACCTTCTGTCCTCCATGTTCTCCTGCCTACTTCCCTTTGTTCCCCTCTTCTCCATTCCCAGCTACTTTCATGAGTATCTTCGAAAGTCAAGTGTCCGTGCCCGAGGTCTTGGGGAGTTTCTGCAATGTGTTGAGTTCCGTTGGCTGTCCTTTCTCCCACCTTTACCTCCTCCATAGTCTATATTGTGGGAGAGAAAGGATCTAGCCCTATAATTTCTCCCCGATTTGCCTTTGGTCACTACCTTACATGTCCCCCACTAAAGAACACTTGACAGGGCAGAGGGCAGTCTTGTTCGTACCAGCCTGGACTTCCTCCACTGCCCCATCCTAAGTTTCCTGAAGAGACCTCAGCCTAGAGGGCCAGAGCACATTCTAGTAATTTAAAACCAGTATGGGGACAACTAGGTGGCACAATGGATAGAGCACTGGTCCTGATGTCAGGGGGACCCAACTTCAAATTTGGCTTCAAGACACTTAACTAGCCCTATGATTCCAGGCAAGTCACTTGACATCAGTTGCCCCGCCAAAAAAGCAGCATAATTTTTCCTCCCTTGAAGCCATCTCTACCTTCTGTATTCATTTCATCCTTTAACAGTTCTGACCCCAAGCCTGTGCCCTTTTTATCAACCAATGGCACCTTCAGCTAAATGCTCAGAGTCCAGAAAGTCTGCTGGAGGATCCCTTCACCTTCTTTACTCCAAGCAGAACCCTTTTTATCTCCCTTCTACCAACGATCCCTTTCATTGCCAATTATTGGATACTTATTCAATACCAGAAGCTGTGTTGATACCTCTGGGCCCTTACAAAAGAATGAAAGAGGCCCTCCCATAAAGAGACTTATTGCAAGATGAGCAACAAAAGAACAACTAGCAACACAAGGTTCTGCCTCATCAGACTGGAGTGGCCACCATAGGGATTCAGTCGAGGGAGAAAGGATGTTCTGGGTCTGGAGTGCTCAAGGAAGTACAAATGAAGAAAGTAGGATGATTGAGCTAGGCTCTAGATGCAAGAGGCCAGGTATTACAGCCTAGGGGAATAGTGCATTCGTGAGACAGAAGATCAGTCTGCCCAGAATGGAGGCTTTTACACATGGGAACAGTAGGAATGTACAAGTGATAGGAGGTGCAAGCTAACGATAACTTTTCTCAACCCACACACATCTATGGCTCCCACTCCAAACCTTGTTTACTGGGCGGCCTCTGAGACTAGCAGATCCCTTTAAGTTTCCTCAGCACCAGGGTCCCCTTTACTGATGATTACAGAGCTGTGAGATTCACAGAGGTTCCCCAGCACACCTCTATTACCCTCCATGTTGGGAGGTGATGGAACAGTGGCTGTTAGCCAAGTGGACATGGTTCAAAACTAGTAACTTTTAGCTATACACATCTACAAAGGTTGGGCCGAAATGCCTCTAACACAAGCCTCAAGTGACTGAGCCACTTCAGACCTTTGTTCCTGCAGTCTGCTCTGGAGGCACCCTGCATCCGTGGAGTCGCCACTACTAGGCTTTTGTGATGCGTTCTCCACTGGGCCTATGATACTCCGCTTGTGTTCAGGAAACCCTTAACATGGTTATGTCCTTTTTGTTGGATCACCCTGGCCTTGTGCCCTGCTTCAGGCCCTCAGGAGAATCTACCTCTTTTCTAGGGCTTGACTGGTAAGGACAATGCTCCCTTGAGATACTGTAGTCTTGTCTTTTACATGGACACATATATACATACATGTACACATGTCTTTTACATAACCTGTAATTTTTAATAAAAAGTGGAAAAAATCAGGAAA
Source organism: Sminthopsis crassicaudata (assembly GCF_048593235.1). NCBI lineage: Eukaryota > Metazoa > Chordata > Mammalia > Dasyuromorphia > Dasyuridae > Sminthopsis > Sminthopsis crassicaudata. The sequence goes on along the minus strand of NC_133621.1, from coordinate 90,646,143 downwards.
GCTAAACACAAAGCCTTTTAAGTGAGCTTCATAATCACTCAAAAAGAGTTCATTGTAAGTTCATTAAAAGATTTTATGTAATTGCAAGCACAACATTGAGCTTGTTCATTAGGATCCCCTAAACACACTGCAAGAATAATAAACTGATGATGATAAACTGGGCCTAGAATTAAGCAGGAAGAATAATAAGTGAGGCTATCTTTGGGAAAATCCGAAGTGTTTGTAATGACTCCCTCAAGTCTTGAAACAAAGGCCCATTAAAAAAAATTTTTTTTAACATGATAGCAATGCATAGAATGAAATCTTTAAATTGGAGGTTACTTATTCAGCAGTGAAACCAGTGGGCTTGGGTAAAATACAACACCATATCAACCACAGACTATTATGAAAGTGTACAAATGACAACAGGTTTCTGAAAAGAAAGATGGACTGGCTGTATATTCAGAATGAGACAACCTTTGTGTTCCACTGCTAGTTCAGACAGAACTGATAGAACCAGAGGAAAACATTGAGCATGCTAAGTAGACCTCTAGCCTGTGGAAGATTGAGAATGGGTAGGTTGCTATCTACATCTCTAAAAGCAATTTCTGCGATGATAAGAGCCAAAAGATCTATCAAATGTCCTGCTTTGTCAGGAGCATCTCTGAATCAGATCTGAGTCACCAAATCAGTTAACAGTAAGTATAGTAGGTATTCTGAGGGGTTATAAAAGTTCAATATAAACCCATGTCCACCTCAACTCAACAGTTGGGGACAGACAAGATTCATACATAGGGAACAAGTACTAAATTGTGACTTCAAGTTGAGGGGACAGGGGGAATGTAATTACAGAAGGCATCTTAATATTGTCAGGACAAAATAGAATTTGAAGGATGTGCAAGAATTAGATGGAGATTTTTTTCCCCCTCCCAAAGCAATTGGGGTTAAGTGACTTGCCCAGGGTCATATAGCTAGGAAGTGTTAAATGTCTGAAGCCAAATTTGAACTCAGGTCCTCCTGACTTCAGGGCTGGTGCTCTATCCACCTAGCTGCCTCTCAGAAGAAACATTTCTTAATAGGAAAAATAGTCCTGCATTAAGGCAGAACTCGGCACAGAAGCTGAAGAGTTCTGGTTGCTACAGTGTTCAGCTTCTGCCTGACTTGGGGCCCAGACAGATCTTAGGGCCAGAGAGCCACATCACTCCTAGTCAGATGATGGGACAGTCTCCAAACCAAAGATCATCAGCCTCCTGCCCTCCTAGGTGCTCAGCCAGGCCCCATCCCAAGGCCAAGACTCCCCCAAAATCATTGACCTATCTCTCCCTGGGCCTTGAGAGAGCTGGTCCAATGCTGGTGACCTTTGTCTTATTGGCTTTGCAACCACGATTTGGTCCCTCCCCTTAAAATGGGAGACTTCTACAAATGATTCTTGAGGTCTCAACTTCACACTGTATGATTCTTTGTGTTCCTACATTTAAAATGGAAAAATAAAGATGCCCCCGGGGGCGCAGCATTAGGAAAAGTACAAGCCTGGCACAAAGATCTTTAGAAAAGGAAGATGAGGAAGAAGAAGAGGACTTGAGACTGAATACATGGTGGGTGGGAAAGACCAGAAGAGTCTGAAAGCCATGCAGAGGAGAGGGCGGGATACAGCCAGCTGAGCAGGGATTGACATGATCAGAGATAAACTATAAGGAAAGCTCAGCTGCCAGCAGATTAGTCTGAAGCTCAGGAGATGCTGCAGCCAGGGGCTGAGGCAGTAAGAACCTGGATAAGGATAACGGCAGAGTGAGAGGAGAGGAAGGGATGGATGCCCAATGATACAAGCAATCAACCCCACATTCATTCCAAAGCATATTAAAGGTTGGCCATAGTTCGTTTTTCCTGTGGTTTCAACTTTAGTTTTTTTGACCTCACTGATTTGCAGAGCCATATGTGCATGAATAGCAGAATTCTGAGGTGACTGGGCTGGCTGCTAATGAGTGTTTTGGTTCTTTTTGAGACCAAGGCATGTCCTCCAAACATCTTGGGCCTGTTAGTGATCTTAGTGGTACACGAGACATTACATGATACAGGGAAGAACACTGGACTAGGAATTTAGAAGCCCTTAAAACTGAACACCTGGCTCTGAGTAGTATTGTGACTTTGGACAATAACTGATAGTTACATAACACTTTAAAGGTTACAAAGCATTTACATACATGATTTTATCTGAAGAAGGAACTATTCTCAACTCAATTTGCCTGTGGTCATCCAACAATATCTATGTAGCCTCTCGGCAAGTCACTTCCTCACCTTTTTTTTCCTAAAAGCTGAGATTGGGTCAGAAGGTCTTTAAGATCCCTTTCTAGATTTAACAGTCTAGGAATTTGGAAAACCTATTTAGTAAAATAACCAGAATTGTCTTTTTACCTCCTTTTTACCTCCTTTCTTCCTCCCTCTTTGAGTCTCCTTGCTTATAATTGTGATTGTTCCAAGAATGCCGCTGTCAGCAGCTCCTCGATTTCCAGCTTCAGCAGTGAGGTTTTCAGTCTATGAGCTATGAACTGGATATTTTCCAGCAGATAGAAGTGTATTCTGACACTAGATTGCTTCTAGGTCTCTTGTTGCATCCTCCAGTGGGATTGAGTGGAATAGATTTAATTAGGTTGGACCTGATACAAAGTCTTGCTTGTCACTCCATTTCATCAGTAAAGCCAGTATGAATCAATAGAAAAAGCTACTTTTTTCCCCTACCACTAATTTGCTTTTCTCAAATCACTGAAAGTCTCTAAGCCTTGCTTTTTCCTAACTGTTAAATGGGGTTAGCAAAAACCTTCCTCACAAAATTGTTATGAAAATCAATCAAGCTTTTAGCACCTATTAGTGTCAAGCAATGGGGCTACAGAGCAAAAATCAAATGGTCCCATAATAAGAGTCAAAGTTCCTTAGGAAAAAAAAAAATCCTACACAAATCATCTTTAGTGGTAGGTTTGAAAATCATTGTGAATTAGCCTTGACTCCTCAAAGCTGCCAATCTTATGTAGGTAGACTCAAGATTTGCCATTAGAAAGGAAAAGCTTTCTGAAGAAGCAAAGAAAATTTATCACCCTTTCCCTACAACATAACCTGCCCTCATTCCACTAACCACAATCCTCTGCTTCTAGATCTTGCCCCCAAAACCCATTTCCCACTGACTTGGTGGGGACAATGCTTAGAGGGTCAGTACTGTGTGTGTAGTGGGGAGTGGGAGGGCTATCCACTGGGGAAGGCATTTTGGAGAAATAGGACTTTTGTATAAAATCCTAAGGAGTGAGAACTTTCAGGAGTCTGGTGGAGGGAGAATTGGTAGGTTGGTTGATCTGTGCCTGAGGAACTGACTCAGACTGAGTTACTTGGTAATGTGTCAAAAGTGGGATTTAAATGGAAGCCTTTCTGATTCCAAATTCAGCACTCTCCTCAGTGCTTTTTTCAGTGCTCTCTTTCCCCAGCACGTGATAAGGTTCCCTGACCCCATCATTAAATGTGTCCTTAGAGTGCACCCCAAACCCTTCCTGAAAGGTTCATTTCTCCAAGCCTACTACTACTACCTTCCCTCCCTGTCCCTCCCACCCCACCTAGTCTCATCTACTAGTTCATCCCTGTCCTTACAAGCTCAGTCTGATAGTTCCTCTTTACTTCCATTTGGGGAAATATCTCAGACAGAAGTTCAAGAGCCAGCAGAAGGATGATTCCTGAGAGGCCTGGAGAGACTTACATGAACTGATGCTGAGTGAAATGAGCAGGACCAGGAGATTGTTTTCTATTTCAACAACAATACTGTATGATGACTAATTCTGATGGACCAGGCCCTCTTCAACAATAATTGAGGCCAATTTCTAATGTTTTTCCCCTGAGGCAATTGGGGTTAAGAGACTTGCCCAAATCACACAGCCAGAAAATGTTCAAGTGTCTCAGATCAGATTTGAACTCAGGTCCTCCTGACTTCAGGGCTGGCGCTCTATCCACTGTGCCACCTAGCTGCCCCAATTGAGGTCAGTTTGAATGATTTTGTGATGAGAGCCATCAGCACTGAGAGAGAAACTGTGGGAACTTTGGGTGGATCACAGCATTTTCACTCTTTTTGCCGTTGCTTGGTTGCATTTTGTTTTTCTCATTTTTTTTTCCTTTTTCTGATCTGGTTTTTCTTGTGCAGCAAGATAATTATATAAATACGTATACATATATTGGAATTAACATATATTGGATTGCTTGTCATCTAGGGGAGGGGATGGGGGAAGGAGGGGAAAATTTGGAACACAAGGCTTTACAAGGGCCAATGTTGAAAAATTATCCATTATGTGTTTTGTAAATAAAAAGTTTTAACTAAAAAAAAAGGAGCCAACAGAATAGCACACTCAGACCGCTTTTCCTGCTTGAGCCTGACCCCCCCAAACCAGCCCCCACCCAGGGGTTCAGTCCTCCTGGAGCTGGGACCTGGCCCTGTCTGCAATGCCGCTGCCCTTGCCTCCTAGTCACAGCTACTGGAGGCTCAGAAAGTCCTCCCCACCAAAGTCCTCGGCACCATTAAATGGTTGGATATTAGAAACGGATATGGTTTTATCAATGGAAAATACACTAAAGAAGATAAATTGCCATATACTTTGCTGATGCACCCTAAGGACCACAAGGCCTTTCCTTTGGACCTGCAGCTGAAACCTCCTGTGTGTGTATTGTTTTCCCCTAATGGATTGTGAGTACTTGGAAAGCTTCTTGTTTTTCTGGGTGTATCGCCATTGTTGTGCTAATTTGTTCAGTCACTTTTCAATCACGTCAGACTCTTTTTTACCCCATTTAGGGTTTTCTTGGCAAAGATACTATAGGGCTTTGCCATTTCCTTCTCCAGCTCATTTTACAGATGAGGAAACTGAGGCAAACAGAATTGAGTGATTTGCCCAGGGTCCCACAGTGGTGTCTGAGATTATATTTGAACCCAGGTCTCCCTGACTCCAGCCCAGTGCTCTATCCACTGGAGCACTTACCTGTCTTATTATGCACATAATAAGTGCTTTAAAGTATAGGGGCCCTGATGTCCTCATATTTTCTTCCCAACTTTGTCTGAAGGCTTGGCATAGGATTCCATAAAGATTTTGGAGTTAGAAGCAACTTCCAACCTCATTTTACAGATAAGGAAGCTGAAGCCACAAAAATTAAATGACCTGTTCCCATAGGGTCACAGCTATTTACTAGCTAGGCCAGAGTTGAACCCAGATTTTCCTGACTCCAAATCCCACATGATTCCGGTTACGCCAGGCTATCTTTAAATCAGGGGTTTTCAAGCTAAAAGGAAGACCTTACAGGTGATCTCATCCGCCTCACTTTACACGGGAAGTACCCAAAAGGAGAAGTTCCTTGGTGAAGATCACCAAGGAAGCAGCTGGTAGAATGAGGATTCAAATAGTTCTTCTGCAAATATGGAACTTGGCAGGAGTCGCATGTTAAGCCAAAATTCTGGTTAAGCCCAGTGCTGGACCCAGTACCCCTCTGCTAAATCCACTCCTGTACTTCAGCATCACATCATCACAAGCCTCCTTGCCACCCTTCCCAGCTCCCTTCCTCACTTTGCCCTGAGAATTGACCTTGTTCCACTTCCACCTGCCCTGCTGCCCAAATTTCTGCCCTCTGCCACAGGCATCCGCCTGTGTCACTGCAGATCTGATGGTCTGGAAGGAGACAAAGGCTTCCTCGCCCTCGTGAATCTCTTCTCCTCCACCCCCAACCTTCCTCAGGCTTTTGGATTCCCGCTGTGACGAGGTGTTCCTTTGGGTTCCAGCATTAATGGCCTTCCAGAATGCAGGTCGTCTCTCTGAAGTGTCAGCGTTAGCTGAGCTTGTACTAGTGCCAGTGAGGCTCCGACCAGCTTGCTGTCACCCAGCAGAGGGATACGGAGAGCAGATGGGTGAATCTGGTCAAGGACAAGGGGGGAGAAAGCAACAGGAAGGGAGGGGTCGAAGACCAGACCGGCAGACCTGGCCACGATGGGAGGATGCTGGATTTCTGGCTGCTCCCTGATGGGTCAGGACCCAGCTCTGCTCCTGGAGATGGAAACTGCTCCTGGTGCCTAAAGAAAAACGGCCAGGGAGGGGTGTGTTGGAGAGGGGACATTTTCCCGGATCGGGGGTCATCATGTGGCCCCAGGGTTTCCCCCCGCCTTTTGTGAGTGGCTAACCCTAAGGTGGGAGGTATCCCAGAGGCCCTCTCCTCCTCCTTCTACCCTGGCTCGGAGTTTCCCTCACACTGCCCTGCCTGGTCTCCTGCGGTTTCTTGTTGGCGCCTCTGGTCTCTAACAGCTATCCCCCCTCTTGCTTCCCCCGCTCCGGGCCCCACTAATGGCTGTCTGTGGCCCCAGGGACCTTCCCTGCCTTCCCCCAAGCTGCCCTTATCTGGGCCTCCCTCACCCCCCTTGATGCTGAAACCCAATCCTCTGCGGCGGGCACCTCCCACCCCGGCAGGCCTGCAGAGCGCCCCAGCCCTCCCACAGCCAGCTCCGTTCTTACATCAGCAGCATCGGACGGGACCCAGCCCAGAACCACAGCCAGCGGCAGCCCTCCTGCTGGAGCCCGGGCCAGACCCGGGCCAGAGCCTCAGGATCTGCTTCCCGCCCCCCTCGCCCTCATGGAGCCTTGGGCTGAGCCCTTTCTCCTCCTCCTCCGCCCCACTCCCCTCTGTCCCCTCTGCTGACCTCGTGTCCCCCCCACACTGACCCATTCCTCCTCCAGCCTTCCCCGTCCTCTGCCCTTCTTCCACCTCCCCTCAAAGCTTTCCTCACTGACCTTTGTGACTCCTCTCCTCCCTCCCTTTGGTCCTTCTCTCCTCCCTCCCTTTGGTCCTTCTCTCCTCCCTCCCTCTGGTCCTTTCCTCTCCTCTCCTGCCCCAAGCCCCCTTCCCTCTGGGCTGAGCCATGAAGCCTCTCCCTGCCCCACAGGAGGAGGCCGGAGAAGCCGGGCGGCCCACCTCGGACATCTGTGTCTTTGCCAGCAGCTGCACCCTGCACGGCCTGAGCCACGTCTTCGGGCCCGGGGGCCTGACCCTGCGCAGGGGGCTGTGGGCCGGGGCCGTGCTGCTCTCCCTGATCGCCTTCCTCTACCAGGTGGCAGAGCGGATCGAGTACTACGGACAGTTCCACCACGTGACCGTGCTGGATGAGCACGAGAGCCACCACCTCGTCTTCCCGGCTGTCACCCTGTGCAACATCAACCCGCTCCGGAGGTCCCAGATTACGCCCAACGACCTGCACTGGGCCGGGCCCGCCCTTCTGGGGCTCGAGCCTAGAGAGCACGCCGACTATCTGAAAGAGCTGGGCCAGCCCCCGGCACCCCAGGGCTTCATGCCCAGTGCCACTTACGACCTGGCCGAACTCTTCGCCAGGGCCGGCCACACCATGGACGACATGTTGCTGGACTGTCGCTACCGAGGACGGCCTTGTGGCCCAAACAACTTCACCAGGGTGAGCAGTGCCCCCACTTTTCTCTTTCTCTCACTTCAGTCCCAGCCCAAACCCTGCTCTGGGTCAGAAAACCTCTAACACTAGCCTGGCCCCCTTCCCGTCCCCTTAAGAATGCCAGCCCCTATGGTACCCCACCCCCACCATGCTCTTCTACCCCAAACAACCTCACCCATGGTCCCCTCTCCCAACCCTTGAGCATCTGAGCCCAAGTGCTAGGAAATCTCACCTCTAGCCCAGACTGTATGTTGGGGGGAGGAAGGTGGGGAGTGTGGATGCTCCCAAGTGTACTTGATGGCATTGTCAGGAAGTGGATTCTCACCCCATCACTCTTCCCAGGACTGAGGTACTAGGGATAAGAAGACAAAGTTTCCCCAAACTGTTGACAAAATAGCCACTTTCCTTTCCTTGCCACTTGTACTTTTAGCTCACTCTGACCTCAACCTTACTCCCCTCTTCTCACCTTGGTCTACACAACAGCCTTCCTGACAATTCTCCCTAACGTAAGCTCATGTCCCTGCCCAAGGCCCCAAGTAGTAGCGCCTACACTATTTCTTGAAAGGTTAGTGATCACCCATATGACTAATTTGAGAGACACCAGGAAGATCTCCATTCCCCCAAATATGTTCTCCACTGGCCTGCACGATGCCTGAAGTAAGAGACAAAATAGTGATCACGATGATCTTGTTTTTTCCGTCAGATTAAGGATTACCCTGTTGGGGAGGGCAGAGGGTACTCTTACTATACAAACATCCCTGGCAGATATATTAAAGTGCAAGCTCCAAATATCATGATAATAATCATCCACATTTCTATAGCATTTTAAAGTTTACATGGAGCTTTCTCGTTACAGCTCTATAAGAGGGTATGATCACCATTTTGCAGATGATGAAACCCTCTCAGAGAACTTAGGTGATTTCCCTAAGGTGATAAGTGTATTAATCAGTAACTGTCTTGTCTAGTGTCTACTACACGTATCAGACGCCCAGCTGAACTGACACATGAAGCTTCTGATCTTATAATGAAAATGGGTGTATTAGATGCTCTAACCCTACCCCTGCTAGACAAATAGCTTGAGAGCACAGGGTACCTAGTGAGCAAAAGAAAGGAAACACTGGAAAAGTATGGGGGGGGAATCAGAGGATAGGAGCGATCACCAAAAGCTCTAGAGCTTCTCAGAGATCAACATCGGAGCCGTTCCTACCCGTTTTCCTACTTGTCCAGGCTGGCCTGTTGGTACCACTTGGTTTTGCTGGAAAGGAGTAGAATTCAGGACTGGAGAGATTTGGAGAATTATGAGATCATCCGTTTGGACTCTGCCACACTGGGCACAGTGAGATGAGGGCAGGATCACCTGGCATCTAGGAAATGCTTTCCCTCTCCCCAGGGGAGGGAGTTTTCAGGAGAATGGAATAGTTCCTTTCAGTCCAGAAGACTACTTTCCTCATTCTACCTCCGTCATCCCCACAAAACCCATATAAAGATTTTAGTGGCCATTGAACCACTTCCTGCTTTTGTTCTTCTACCTACAAGACAATATTGATAACACAAATTCACATTGATTTAGTGCTTTTGTTTATAGCAACCACCAAGAAGGTTGTTCACCTGCAAGAATTAGTTTCTTTATTTTATAAATGGCCCAAAGAAGGCAAATGACCCTCAGACTCACAAACTTTGTTGTATAAATATTATTATTTAAAGAGACAAGATCCCTGGTGGGCCTAAGCCAGCCTTCTCAGGGATGGGGCATAATGGTAGGCATCTGAAGGTCAAATGGCATCTTATCAGCTAAAACTCTAGAAACAACATGGGGTTAAGTGTGGGGGGGGATAGGATCCAGACGTTGGGCTCCCTCTAGGCTTTTCTTGTTCCCCAATATCACTCTGGCACCTTCTCTATTC